>NC_041232.1:5167-25245 GCF_002837175.3 Physeter macrocephalus | reverse complement strand
GGCCGGGTCTTCCCGCTCCCGCCTCACACCCCCTCGCCCCCTCGCCCCCGCGGTCCTTGCGCCTTCCCCCTGCCCCCACCCGGCGCCCCCAGCGGTCGGTGCGCCTCCCTCCGCTCCTCCCCGCAGCCTGAGCGCCCTGGGCTCCCCACCCAGGGGCCTTTCTTCCCGGGCCGCCTCGACCCTGCGCGGTCCCAGAAGGGAGAACAGACCGGGGACAGTGGAGGGACCCCTGCTGGGGGGCCGGGAAAGAGCCGGTCCTTGGGGCGCCCACCCGAGTGGGTCGGGGCGGAGACGCAGCGGGCGGGCGGAGGACGGGAAGGACAAGCTCTCCCCCCACCCCTTCGCTGCCCCGCGCGGAGGGAAACCGGAGACCCGTCGCGGGTTCCCGGACCGCGGGCCTAGGGGTGCTCGTGGTCCCCGCCCGCCACGGGTTCAAACCCAGCGTATAGAGGGCTGTGGGACACGGGAGTGGAGTTTTTCGGGGCGACTCTGATCCCCGCCCTTCGACTCAGGCTCCGGCACGGCTTCTTACGTCTCCGCCCTACTGTATCCGTCTCGAAATACAGGTGCCCTTCGGTTCTGAGCACTAGGAACAGTTTGTGATGGAGTTTGATTAAAGTGAACACATGACTGGACCTGAAAACGAACACACACACACATACCCCAACGCAGCCTCTCCATCCGGAATCTGGGAGGAAAGGCTCTTTGTCGGCCCCGGAAGGGGCAGGGGTCTGGGCTCTCCGCCTAGTTTCCTCACTTTCCCCATCGCTGGGTCGGGGCCTCCCTTGCTGTTGGGAGGGGGTGTGGACGCGGACCTCCTGCGTGTGAATAAGTGCGAAGCTGGAGGAGGGAGGAAACTTCAATCTTAGGGAGCTCGTGTGTCTTCTCTCTCCGCTGGGGCCACGGAAAGTCGGGGGTTCCCTGTGGAATGAGCTAAGCCCTCCCCCGGCCCAAGAGACAGTTCTGTGCAAAGCTTGGTTTCCTGTTCCCTTTACAAGGTGCAGCCCGACCTTTCTGAACCCCTGCCCTCCCCTTCCCCAGTGTTTACCCACAGCCCCTCCAGCAGGTAAACGGTCTTTACTGCTTAGCTGCTGGCATCAGTGTTCTGGGTCCCCCACCCTACCTTCTCAGTGGTCCTCAACCCCCAGGGGCTGTCACCCCAGCAGCCTGGGCCCCCGCTGCCAGCCTCCCAGGGGCACGGCTCCACCTGACACCCAGGATTCTCCATGCCACTCCCGTGGGCAGCCCAGCTGGCCAGGCGGCTCACAGGTATTTCTGTGCCACAAATGCCTCCTGTGTGCCAGGCGAGAGTCGAGGTCACTTCTGAGCGTGAATTAGACTCTCAGGAGCAGCGGTCCCCCTTCCAAGCGCTCCTCTGTGGTGGAAAGGAGTGACCACCTTACAGTGAGTCAGGGTGACTTGGATTTCAGTCCCGACTCCGTTTCCAACTAGCTCCGTGCTACCTCAGATCATCTGGGCTTGGGTTTGTGCGTCTGTAAAAGGAAAGGGTTGTCCTGGGGGATCTGAGCCCCTGGCACCTTCAGTCTGAGTGTGTGTGAGTTTCCCCGTGAACACTTCAGGTGAGGAGAGTGTGGAAACTGGGGGCTGTGCCCCACCCCAGCCAAGTGGAAATGCCCCATGATGAGGAAGCAACCCTTCTGTCATTGGCACCACCAGTTTCCTTTTAGATGTGTGAAAACTCTGGGGAAGTCCTAATGCGCGCGCGCACACGTGTGTGTGTGTGTGTGTGTGTGTGTGTGTGTGTGTTTGTGTGTGGTTTGAAAGAAGTGGAGAACTTAAAATGTTTTCTTCTGGAGTTTTTCAAACGTTCTCAATTTCAGGGGTCAGTTTCTTTAACCTTAAGATCCCTGCCCTGTCCCCCTCACCCTCCCCTGCAATGCTGCTTCTCTGCCTTCCTGTAGGTCCCCATACCTCTCTTTACACACAGGGTACCCGGGAAAGCAGGTTAGGGGGCACAGCCCCGCCCATGCCCCCAGTCAGGACCCGAGACAACCCAGCACCCTTGCTTAGCCTGCGTGTTGCTGTCGCTTAATTTAATTATTGACTCCAAAGAAATGCTCCCTTTATCTGTGTGCTGGTGCTAAGTCTGGTGCAGGGAGTGGAGGGAGGGCCTGTGGTTCCTGGAAGAGCCTGGTCACTCAGTCCCTGCAGAATCAAGCCCCTGAGTAAAGAGAAGTGCCCACGTCGGCAGCTTCAGTGCTTTGTTGAAAGGGCCATCTCACCAAAGCTAGTCCTTGGGTGGAATTTGAGTCCAAGGTGTTCACTGGAGCCAGAGAATAGGTGTCGGCATGGCCTCAGGGACACCTGGATTTGATAGGGGGGAGGCTGATTTACTGGAGTTTCTGATGGACTCTCCCTGCTGACCAGCGACCCAGCCTGCCCCCTGCACCATGAGGGGGGAGGGGGAGGTGACGAGGGCTCAGTGCTAGATGCTTTTGTACAGAATCTGCATGCCACCCCTCCAAGTTTAGGTGTCACTGCTGCTGAGGCAGGTGGGAGTGAAAGGGTCCCCTGCCCCTAACACAGACGGGGCCCAAGCAAGGGCACAGGCAGGCTAAAGACACAGCAGCTACAAATCAGGTTTGTGGAAACCATTCCTGCGTCCCACGCGGGAAGCATCTCCTGTGCACACCAACCCTCGGTCCACCTCTTCTCCCCCCGCCACTATGGACATCCCTGGGCCACACTCCATGTCACAGTCAGTAGTGGGAGGAGGGGGCCCTGAAGCAAGCTCAGGGATGTCTGGGCAGGGAGTCCTGAGGTCTCGGTGGCCCCAAGTGGGAGGGGTGCCACCCAGGGCTCGGTCTGGACAGAGACAGAGTTCTGGGTCCTCGCCTCCTGTCTGCTCGCTTTCCACCTCCCACAGCCCCTCGCCCTGCCCTGTTTCCTCGATGGTCACCACGCGGGGTAAGGACCTGGGGCCACTGCCCAGGTCTGGATATAGGTGGGAAAAAGACCCCCAACCCCGGGGACAGGTCTCACTGCTCCCTGCCTGTGTCTGAAAGTCATGGTGACGGGGAGGTAGGTTCCATCCTGTCCTCTCCAAATCCTGAGGAGCCCCTGGAGAAAGACCCCAAGGGACCAGGTCAAGCTCTGGGACCAGGCTGGTGATAGCCCCCTGTGGCCTTATTTGCAGCTAAAACCCTAGGTTTTGACAAGTGTAATGACATGGGACCATTGTGCTTCTATGTGATGTGACTCTTGGTGGACAAAGGACAGTGCTTGGGAAGGGAGTGGCTGTCCACCCGTGCTCTGTCAGGCAGGGGCAGGTGCTGGGACCGGGAGTGGAGGCTGGGCGGTGCCATGGAGGGTGGCGGGCGCGGGAAGGGAGGTCTGGATTCCTGGGATGAGCGGGAAGGGGCCACCGAGTGCCGAGTGCCGAGGCTCTGAGCTGACTCTTGGGATTTTCTGCCATCTGCACCTTCAACAAAGCTGTTCTGAAGCTGTCAAAGCTCCCTCCCTGGAAGTTCTGCAAAGGGGAGCTCAGGTTCTGCTCATCTAGCAAGTGGGCCCTGGGCCCGCGTCCGTGGAGCCTGAATGTGGCTGGTGGGTCCACCTGAGGGTCCTGGTTACGAGTGGAGCCTGCAGACCTATTATATACTGGCTCCCGTCGTGCTGTCTAGGAAAGTATATTTTCTTGGGTTCTAATTCTTTGGAAAAGTCGTATTTCATATATAGTATTTAAACAAATATTTGACCAACCAGAACACCAGGCTCACAGGCCAAGTGGATGTGAGAGGAACACTTATTCCAGAGGCCCAGGGGCTGCGGCCCTGCCCAGCGCGAGGCCCCCGGAGGTCAGGGCCTGACTGCATCCCTCGCGTGATCACGGCCGGGCCAGAGACCCAGACCCTGTAACACAGGGTCACAGAGCACCTAATGCTTGGGGTGGTGTGCGGGTTAGACCATTCGGCCCTCTGCGTGATGAGCTGCCCTCTGCCTCATGGATTTCAGTTATTCCATTGAAAAATGAGACCAGCCTTTCCAGGCTCAGCATCTCAAACAGCAGCAACCACCTCCGGTTTTACTTCAGGATGAAGAGCCTCCCTTTCTCAACAGGGAAGGTGGCCAGAGTGGGGGCCTCCAGGGGGCTGCCTTGCTGGATGAGCATGTCACAGGGTGCAGGGCCTATTTACTTCTGTGTAAATCTGATTACAGAAGATCTGGGAAGCTCGAAGAGAGTTCAGAATAAAGCCACAAAGATTGTTCAGGATTTTGAAAAGATGAAGGGAGGGGAAAGAACCGCGAGGGAGAGACAGCGGCCCTGATGGGATCCAAGTGCTGCGGTTGTTTTCATCTCCAGCAGGCCTTTGGAGAACAGGTGTGGAGCATGGATCATGTCTAATGGATGTTATTTTAAGTTTGATAATGAGATGTCAGGGGTACAGGCAGCCTGCTTTCACGTGCTTCATAGGAAGGGTGGGCGTGTGTGCTCAGAGGGGAAGAAATGTGGCTGAGTGTTCACAAAGCCCAGCCCAGACAAGGTGTGGGTGTGCATTTTGCTTCGGGATTGTTCTTTCAACTCTCCCGTTGGTTTGGAAACTGCAAATGAAATGGTGGTGGTGGAGGATGAACTGAAGGATTTAGCCGGCCAATGGGGAGCACAGCCAGCCGGCAACAGTCCCAGGGCTCTCTAGGTGATGGCGAGGTGATGGGCTTTGCTTCCTGACTGGGGACAGAGAGGGTCAGAGGAGTGTGGAGTGGCCGGAGGCCAGGATGGCAGCTCCCAGGGACAAGGAGGATGTCCCCAAAGGGCTTCCAAAGTCTGGAGGTCTTCAAAACCAGGGCAGGTTCCCTTGGTTCACAGGAGCCAAGTGTGTGTGGGGATGGCATGTGAATCCCTATTCCTTCCATGAGGGTCACCAGGCAGCTGGGGACACAGCTCCTTCGAGTCCAACTCAACCCACCAGCGTGAGCTGTGTGTCTATCCTGTGCCGGCCCCGTGCTGGCTGGGATGCAGTCAACCGCCAGGCTGCCCAACTAGTAGGATAACTGGACATCAAAGGAGGCCGGGCTCTCGCTCACAGCTCTGCCCGCCCCACCTGCCTCTGTGTTGGGTTCACCTGGACGGTGGTGAACAGGTGACAGGCACCCCCCCACACACACACACCCCACCTCGGCCGATCTTGTGCAGGGTTGGGAACAAAAGTACAACCCCGTTTTCTGTGCCTTTTCTAGAAAAGAGTCCAGACAGGGTGGGATGTGTGATGGTAAACCCCTGGAGGGCCAGAGGAAGGCCGCACGGAGGGTGACTGCAGCCTGTTCTGTTCTACGCGCGCGCGGGAAGTGAATTGAAACTCTGACGAGATGCTCAACCCTGCCTCCTGGAAGCTCTACATTCAGACAAGTCAGTCTCCTCATTTGCAGGTGAGTGAGTAGGACCAGACGGTCTTTAAATGCCCTGCCAGCTCTCACATCCTACGACTGATCAACACCCATCCTAAGTTACATCAGACAAAACCCAGCTCACCTAAAATGCAATCTGATAGTCCTGAGTCATCTGTTTTTAAGGAAGTAGTGAGCATGTATCCAGGAAGTGCACAATGAAGAAGAAATTCATGTATAAAGCTGAGTCTAGAAAACCAAATTTATAACAGATGTGAGCGGATGATAACGGAATTGTTACCACGTTCTGTAGCAAAGAGAAACAACGTCTCACCCGTAACGAACCCAATGGCTTTCACCAGCCAAGCCTCACCCTCTGCATTCCTTATTTTCCGAAACGTGGAGTCGGCTCCATCCTGACCACCTTCTCTGATCCCCGGCCCAGTGTAACCATCTTCAGCTTCTTGTAAAAGGATGGGCTCTGAACGGGGTGACAGAACCCTGGGATCTGGTCCCCCGTGACCCCCTGACAAGCCGTGTGACCACGGAGCCCGTTTCTCCCTCTGCAGCATGTGGGGGTCAAGGGCTCTGCAGCCAGGTGTCCAGAGCTTCCCCCCGCCCCGGCCCCTTATCTCAGACACACAGGCAGGGTGTGCGGGGCTGGGGCAGAGGCAGCAGCCATCAGTGAGGAGGGTGGAGGGGACACAGTGCTGGATGGGGTGGGGGTCCGGGGGCCGCCAACTGAGACCAGCTCTGTAGGGTTCCCATCAGGGGCTGGGGAGGGGGAGGTGAGGAGACAAGCCTTCACCAGGGTTTTTTAAACCAGCTGAGGCCCAGCAGCTTTCAGGACTGGCCTTGGGCAGGTAATATTTTTAAAAATAGTCTTTATATTATTTTTCATTAAAAACTAAAGATGGGGCTTCCCTGGTGGCACAGTGGTTAAGAATCCGCCTGACAATGCAGGGGACACGGGTTCGAGCCCTGGTCCTGGAAGATCCCACATGCCGCGGAACAACTAAGCCCATGCGCCACAACTACTGAGCTTGTGCTCTAGAGCCCGCGAGCCACAACTACTGAAGCCTGCGTGCCTAGAGCCCGCGCATCACAACAAAGAGTAACCCCCGCTCGCCGCAACTAGAGAAAGCGCACACGCGGCAACGACGACCCAAAACCGCCAAAAAAATAAATAAATGAATAAATAATTTTTTTTAAAACCCAAAAAACTAAAGGATGAGTTTTGCAAGATATGAAGTCCTGGAGATCTGTACCCAACAATGTGGATGAAGTGAACATCACTGAACTGAACACTTAAAAAGGGCCACAATGGTGCATTTCAGGTGATGTGCTTTTTACCACAATTTCTAAAAAGGCGAGCAATAGACAAGCTTCAGAAAAGTTGGGAAAGACTGAAAACTAACAAAAGACAACATCCAACCCCCAAACACCATTAATTAATTAATAACATTTGGACATACTTCCTGCTGTCTTTTCTTAGCCCTGATGTCCCTCCCTCTAAGAGGAAGGCCTTTGCGGGGACTGCAGGCCAGAGCCCATCCAGGTGGAGGTGGCCCGGGAGCCGCAGGATGGCACCCAGCCGGGGGGTGGGGAGGGAATGGGTGGTGCTCTCCCACTGGCTCTGCCCAGCATGCCTCCCCCTGCCATTTCATCCGCACCCCCCGCAGGAGAACTGCAGTGTTCTCTGTCCCCTTCTCTGTGACTTCTGCTGTGTCCTCTCCTTGGGGACATTGGGGCACATAACTCACCACTAAGAAAGGTCAGTGCCGCGGGGAGTCTGAGGTCGGGCAGGTGGGCTTCATTTCGGCTCTGCCGCAGGGTGATGTGGGCTGTAATTGCAGCCCCGCAGGGTCGCTGGGCATATTGTGGGGGGATATGGAAAGTCTTCTTTCTCTCTTGGCGCCCCGCACAGAGCAGGCGCTCGGCATGTGCGGTTGCTACCCCATAAACGCACATCTCCGTCCCGGGTTGTAGAAAGCAACCTTGCTTGCTTGCTTGAGACCACTGGGCTCTAAAAAATTAAGGGGACATTAAGCAAAATAGAAATTGATCTAAGTGATTATGTGATTTGGAAGGTAGTTGTTTTTTTGTGTGTGTGTATGATGGAGAAATATATACTCAGCCACCTTTTATTTAAAATCAAATATTGACTTAGTTGATAGAACAAACAGTAAGTTCCACCTTTTAGTCGGGAAAGAGAGAAGAGGGCAGGAGGAGAAAAGGGGAGAGGGGCACAGAGAGGGGCAAACAGAGCACCGTGCTGAAGGGGGTGAGAAGTACGGGGAAAATTGGCCGTGCGTTTCCCCGGGAACCGCCCCCTGGAACCTTGCCTGGCCCTCAGACCCGCTTACTGTCAGCAAGGCTGCTAAGGTCAGGGCTGGGTCCCACCTGCTCCTGTCGTAGGATACTGTTTAAGTCTTCAATGATGATTCATTGATTTATTCCCTGTTTTCTTCAACAGTCCTTACTGCATCCCGGACACCGTTAGGTCCTGACTATAATCCTCGCGAGGTTTAGTAACGTCTGCAACAGACGAAAAATAACATTTATAATAATGTGATGTGCTGGAACAAATAGTGATCGCCATCATGCTTACAATTTTCATGTTAATATTAAGGAAGCAGGCTGCCCGTGAGTGTGTGAGTGCAGGCTTGTGGAAATGGCTGAAGGAGAATTCGACACGACCTGTTTGCACAGGCAGAGCAGACCCCCAGGAAAGCACGGGCAGGGTTGGCTGGCTGGCCGAACCAACGAGTCCTGGCAAGACGTGGGAGCTATGTTGCACTTTCACAACTAAAAGCACAAATGGGAATGTTTGTCTTTTTGCTACATAAACCTGTAGATTGGATTAAATTAAGTTAATCTACATCATCGCCACCTGCAGGTGCAATGCTCTGTTGGGCCCTTTTTCTGGTCCCAGATTCCAGTTGGATGTGAAGCACTGAGTAGGTGTGTCAGGGCTGAGCTCTCGTCTGCTCCCTGCCCCATGTCTGCACCAACCGCACACCATGCGCCCACCGACCTGCCAGGTGCCCAGGCATTCCACGTTTAGAAGTCTTGCCTCCTGGGCTGGGTTATAAGTTCCTCAGGTTGGAGACTAGACTTCCTGCGTGTTGCCTGTAATACTCAGCACATGACTTAACATGCAACTGCACTGAGTAAGTGATTGTGAAGGAAGAAAACAGGCACAGAATTCACAGCCTCGAAGGACTTTCCTTTTCTGAAAGGGGGGCCCAGAATATTACAATGGGAAATGAAGAAGAATTGTATAATGCCTCCCTAAACAAAGAGGTTTCCACCAGGGTTTTGTTCGAGTTAAATATAAATTCAGGTGGTGCTTTTAAAAGAGTCAGAATCATTCACAGCTGATTATGATCCTCCAGGTATTTGCCCTAATTGCTTTCCCACCTCTCCTGCTGGTTTGTGTCTGGTCCTGACTGCTCCCTGCAGGGGTGGTGGGCATGGAGGGCAGGTGGGGAGTGGCCTTGCATGCCTTCCCTCTTCGGAGGCTCTGGGCTGGGCGGCTTTCTCTGCTGACAGCCTTGCTGGGAGGGTGCCTGAGATAAGGTACGTAGTACCGATGTGAAGCCGTGTGAATTCTTCTTCCTTCTTCCCCACAAGAGAGCCCTGGCTTTTTGGAGAGTCAGACGCAGCTCAGGCCGAGCCCGCCCTCCAGCTGTCTCAGCTGTTGCCAAGAATGCGGTGGGTGGCGGCAGCGCTGGTGCCCACAGGCCCCTCTGGCCCCAGATTCAGAAAACATCCCTCCCCACCCACGCCCACGGCTCAGCTCACCCCGATTCTATAGCCCTTCCCTCCTAAATCTATGTGTGACCAACTCCCAGATACCTGCCACGTGGCTCGCTCATCCTGTCCAGGGAGAAACAGAGGGTCCCAGTGCCGGGAGGGGGCCTGGTCCTTCCGCGATGTGTTCACCCACCGTCGTCTCCAGGCAGGTACCCACTGCACCTTCACAGGTGAGGAAACCAAGTAAACCATCGAGCCACATATTTTGACCCCAGCTTCTTTTGTTTTTTAAATTCATTTGATTGGGGTAAGAACGCTGAACATGAGGTCAACCCTCCCCCAGTTCTCAGGTGTGAGCTGTACGACTGTTGACTCAGGTACAACCAGCAGCCACTAGACGTCCTCACCTGACTTCACTGAACCCGTAACCCACCGCCTAGACCCTGGCTTCCTGAGCAGGAGACAGGCCGGAGCTCTGCAGCTCTGCCTATATGACCTGTTTCAGCTGCAACGGGATTGACTAGAAACTGATGAACAGGAGAACCATTGTGTCGGATGCTCATTCCAGGGCGGGCTGGGGGGTCGCAAGACTTTTCTGTTGGGTGAGACTTTCCCGCCCCCCGCCGGCCCAGCCTTCCAATGCAGCTGCCCCGCTGCCTTCACTGAGGCTCCCGCCCCCGCAAATCTGGCTTCCGCTCAACACAACAGCTGGAAAAGTGGCACCTTGAGGCCCCCGACTATTTTTATGAGGCCATCTGCCTCCTGGACAGGCCTGGCCAGCCTCAGCAGGCCTGAGGAATCCCACAGCAGGTGGTGACAGCTGGACAGCTGGGGACACCGGCCCTGCCCTTGACTGTTCTGGGGATGCTGGAAATGTGGCCTGAGGACATGGAGAGGAAAAAGGATGCCTTTACCCGTCGCAGCTCAGGGCAACGTGGTGCCTGGCTTCCTCTCCATCTCTGGAGCCCTGAGGCCAGCCCTGCTCTGTCTGCCGTCACCGGGGTCTGGGTGGTGTGCTGGGAGGGGAGCCCCCAGGCGTGCGGGTCGGAAGCTCTGGCCATCTGCGGGCCTCACTGCACAGAAGGGAGGGCGCAGCACCCAGAGAGAGCACTGAGCTCCTGCTGGTGACGAGGCCCCGGGGTCCCTGCCGCAGAGTGACTGAAACCTGCCAGAGCAAAATCCAGCTCCTTTGTACAAACTACGATCATCAATCATCGGAGGAAGGAACGCGCATCCCCAGAGAGGAAGATGGCAGAAAGGAGAGAGGAAACGTCCAGTTTTCTTTTTGCACACAATTTATTCATCACGAGGGAGCAGGAGACAGGAGGCCGGTGGGTGGATGCAGGTTTTTGTGGAGGAGCTCGTTCAGAAACTCCCAGACTCTAAGCCGTCCTTCTTCTGAATGTAACCCGCTTCCAAGACCCCTGTCCGTTCCACATTCTCCTCCTGCTTAATCCCCCTTAGAACAGGCCAGGGAGCCCCTGGACGCAGTAAGGAAAGGGTGCTGAGTCAGAGAGAGGGCTGAGTCAAGGCATCAGGGCACTGAGTGAAATTCCTTTTTTGGAAGCCGGGCCACCCCTCTCCAGGAGGCCAAATCCCTGGGAAGTGATGCAGCCCTCGGTCAGAGAGAGGCAGAAGCCGCCCAGCGGAAGGCGCTGGAAAGCCATTTCCGTCCTCCTCCGTCTCTCGGGAAGGGCTTCCAGCAGAGCTCCTTGTAAGGGAAGCGCTCACAGCAGAGCCCGCGGAGCCGGTGGCAGCACCACCCACCTCTGCCAACCTCCCCACCCGCTGCATTTCCCCCAGAAGGAGGGGAAGGGGGGCCCTGAGATGCCTTTTTATTTTGCTCTGTTTGAAAAAGAGGCTGTGCTCTGAGGAATGCGGCTGCAATTCCTTTACTTCTGCCCCTCCTGCCTGTGGTCCTGGGCTCCCAGCCCTGCTGCTGGGCGTGTGAAGCAGGGAATGGGTGGGAGTCAGGTCGGCGTAGCAGGGGTCCGAGGGGATCCGGGCTGTGATGGGGGTGGGGGCGGGGGAGCACGAGTCCGGGCCCAGGGGTCTGACTGCGGGCGGTTCTGTGCTTCTGGGACAAGCTGTGGTGTCTCCCACTGTCCTGGGCTGTCAGCCAGGAAGGGGACAGGCCTCTGTGGCAGCGTTTCTTAGGAGGAAAGCCACAGATCCGAATGGCACCTGGCTCCTGCGGGTCTCCTAGTCTAGCAGCAGCGCCCCGTTTCCCCCGCCCCCCACCGGGAGCCGCGCTGCCCCCTCCCGAGCCGTGTGGTCGGGGCTCGCCCCGCGTCCCTCGTGGCCTGGGGTCCCGCCCGACTCCGCCATGCCCGTCCTGCATCAAGCCCCGGTTTGGAGCAGCTTTGTTTTAAGGAAAGGTTGCCAGTGCAGCTTGATCACCTCCAAAAATTCAGATCCAGAGGCTTTCAGGTCACTGGGCTCATTCAGGACCGACATTATAAAACCCCACAGTAACATCTGACCCTCCTGTCTCCTGACAGACTTAAAAGTGATTGCACGCGTTAGCAGTGCATCTCTGGCTGAGTTTTGCTTCTGCAAGTTTTGTGTGCTTTTCTGACACGAAGAAGACAGGAGGAAGAAGTGCGGTATCACAGCGACTCTCTTGACTGGTTTATTGTCGAGCCGCAGGCCTTGTGCTGCCTCCGTCCCCCCACCCCATCCCCACCCATTCCTGAGCAGGGGACACGTGGTGGGAACACAGTGTCTTCCAGATGCGTCCCCTGGAGAGGGACCTGCGGGGTTGAGGCCAGCGGAGACTCCGCACTGTGCGCCCCTATCCACTCATGATCACCCGGCGAGGGCGCGAGCCGGGCACCGCCCGCTCCTCTGTGTCAGCCAGCACTCGGAGCATGTAGGTGCCCGTGTGGACGAGACACTGGCCGGTCACTTGGGCGGTGTGAGACAAGAACCACAGCAGGCTCCTGCAAGAGACGGGGCGGTCGGGCGGGGTGGCAGTCCGGGCCCGTGGGGCAGAGGACAGGGGTTGCCCACTCCCACCCCCACATGCGCTCAGGGCCACACAGCCCACATCCCAGCACTTTCCAGTCCCAGGTCCCAGGGCACAGCCCCCCATCGCTGAGATGCGGGCGCCGGCTCCAGAGGTCTGGGTGGGACCTGGGACTCTGCGTTTCCGGCAGCTCCCCTGCCACTGGCCTGGGACCACTCGTCCCCTGGCCTCTCCCGAATGTGGCCTGTCACCAAGTCACTGGAACACGCTGAGCGGGCGGCCCGGGCAGCACAAGCTCTGTCCTCCTTTGGCCACTTGCTAACCCTGGCGGCCTTGCCGGGGCTGTGGAGCTTGTGGCTGAACTCAGTTGAGTCGGGGTGAAAGGAACCCCAGGCTGGAGAGGACTCAACACACCTGCCATTGAGACCCTGTGACCCAGTTCGCTTAGGGCGGACGGGACACCCCAACTCGACCCTGGGCATCTGAGCCCAAGGCTGACCTGGCATTCGTGTTGTTTCAGACTGAAAAATAGCTCTAACTCAAATTCTTATTCTCTACCAAGTCCAAAGCTGAGGAATTCCACGCATTTTAAGGTCCGTCCCTTCACAAGGAACCAGGGGCTCGGCCGCACTGGTGGGGACCTCCACTCCTGGCATCCCCACGGGGCCTGGCCGGCAAAGCCTCATATCTGGGGGCCTCCTGCAGCTGCTCGCACCACCCTCAGATCCACCAGATGGTGAGAATCAGTGACAATAAGTCTGGGCCGTCTCTCCGGAAAGATTTTGCTGAGGTGGGTTCACTTTCTTTACACTTATCTAAGTTGTAGTAACTCTCCCGTCTCACTTGAAAGATCAAGCAATCAAGCTGTTCTCTCCTGTCTCAGCAAAAAGAGGAAGCTCAATGGGGAATGGGGGGAGGTGCAGATTCCAGCAGCAGGACAGTAACTGTTGTCTGGGACCAGGCCTCAGTGACTCTGGGTGGGAAAGGAGGCCAAAGGAAGCCACCGTCTGCCCACACGACCATGTACCGGGCGTGCAGCCCCGTCAGAAGGACCAGCCTCATTTCCAGAATGAGGAAAGCCTCGTTCCCTGCCCGCACTACCCTGCCCTGTGCTTCCCTCAGGGAAGCGGTCCTGGGAGAGCGGAAGGAGGGGACCAGCGCCCCAGAGAAGCAGGCAGGCCCTGCCGGGGAGCTGTGCAGGAGGCATCAGGTGTCACGTGGCACCTCTCAGGCGAACTTCAAAGACCTCCTGCTCCTGTCACCCTCTCCCTGCATCCCCCCAACCCGAATCCCTTCTTCAGAGGCTCAGTGATGGATTAACGGAGGGCTGGAAGCAGGTGTATTTAGGGCCTATGCGATCAGAGAACTTGGAAGCAAACTCCTCATTTTAAAGATGATGAAACTGAGGCTCAGAGAAGTTGAGTAACCTGTTAAAGGTCACACAGCTGGCTGCTCAGAAGCAAGGCTGGGTGGGAACCCCTGGTGCAGGGCTCACAGGCCGGGTGTCAAGAGTGTTCCTGGTGCACACAGAGAATTTGTTCAAACTGTTTTGGGGTACAGATCGGGACCCATCTTCTCCAGGCCTGACCTGTGGGGCAGGGGTGCTCTGGCAGTGCATGGAGAGGGGCAAGACCAGCGCCTCCTGCCCACCAGCTTCAAGTTCCGTAACACAGAACTACGTGTGCGAGTCCTCATCCAGGTTTGGGGGCTAATCTGCACAAACCAGGTCAGAATCTCCTTGGCTCGGGTTTTAGCTGTCATTGCTGAGAAATAAGGTTTTTAAATGCACAGCTCTAGCTTTTAAAAGAAATTTGGTTCTTCTTCCTATTTATTATTTAGGTTTTCTTTCCATTTCGTATTTATTGGTCTTTGGAGAAAACTATGTATTTTGGCTCAAGTTTTTGATTTCTGAGTAAGTCTGTGGCGTAAGAGTTTTTATGACAACACGAGTGAGAGTCAGGCCGGGGCTCAAGGGGCTGGGGACGGGCTGCCCGCCATGTCCAGACTCTCTGGTCCCCAAGTCTGTTACCTCAGCAGGGCCTTGAGACCCGGGCACCGGACGTCGTAGGACACCGAGTACATCTCGTACATAGTGGCTTTCACGTTGAGGCAGCCGATGACATCCTTGGGGTTCAGCTTGTACAAGTCGAAGGTGACTCTCACGATCCCCTGTCTCTTTGGCAGCTGGCGGGCTGGGATGTAGGTACCACCCTAGAGCCGTGGAGGAAGAAAGCCTGCAGCACTGGCCCCGCTGTGACCAACAAATCCTGTGCCTCTGGTTTTAGGCTGGTTTCAGCTGTCCTGTCAGCTTAAAATCTGTGACTAAGCCGCTAACTATTCGAGGAATGTTTCCAGCAGATCAGTGTGCTTATGTTGCCATGGGGTCCAAACCCATAAGAAAGTGCCCTCCTCCAAGCTGCTCTGTTCAGTGACCGGAGATGAGTGTGATTCGGCTTCAGGGTCCAGGGGTCAGTGGAGAGTTGTGCCGGTGACTTGAGGTGGAAACGCACTCACCCTGGTCACCTAGGGCCACGCGGCTGCCTGCTGACGACTGTGCCACAGCCCGCCTGACGGCCAGCGGGCACCATGGAAAGTGCCAGAATCCACGGCTAAGCCAGGGCTGGTGGCGTGTGATAAATTGTGGGCTCCCCTGATTTCTAGTTCCTGCCCTGGAGGAAGGTGGGTCTCTTGCGGACACTAGTGGGACCTACTCTCGGTCTACCTGAGACCCTTGTGGTTGGGAGAGAAGGTCAGAGACCTCTATAAATCCCAGGTTTATAAACAGTCTTCCCACAGAAGCTTTAAGAAGAAACGAGAGAACAAAGCTGTCCCAGGCACACGTCCTGGTGGGTTTGCGGCAACATGATCCTGCAGTGTCCGGGATTCAAATAGAGGTACAACTTTCATGAACCTTAGGTGTTGGGAGTAGTTGAGGCTGTGAGTGTTAAACTGTCTGACAAAAATCTACTAAATTTGAATTTAAACCTTAAATTCCCCTAAAAGCACCCAAACCCTTCTTGCTGGAGCCCCTCTTCTCTTCCCGTCACCCCCACCCCCCACCCACTTGGACACACGATGGTTGCAGCCCATCGACTAGCACACCGAGGTCCTGCTGCCTCGGAGGGGGTGTGTCTGTCGTTTAGGAAACGTTAGTAAAAATTAAGATTACAGAATCAAGGGGTGAGTTCCACCTGAGCCCCTGCCATAGCTCCTCTCTGACGCATGAAAGTTTTAATCTCACTCCCCCAACATCCTTGGTCTTGAGTCAAAATCGAGATGCCTCCCCAAACTCGGGACCTAATGGGGGTGTGGTTTCCATCATCTGGACCCAGGAGCCCCCTGAAGATGCTCTGAGGACCTGCTCCCCACGGGACAGGCTCCAAGGCTTTGGATTGAGGAAGGGAGACCCCTGGCGGCTACTTCTTGGAAGTTCTGGCCAAGTCAAGTCAAGTAGCCTCACTGAGAAACCCCTACAAGTGGGGCAGGACTTACAATCCCTGAAGGAAGGAGGTCCAGACGCCTAAGACCCCGCGTGAGACTCATGTCAACCAGGCTGTTACCAGACAGAGAAGCCTCCTCCCACCGCGAGAACCACCATATCGGTGCCACTCTCGTCCACAGCCTCCTGTCACCACCTTGACCCCCAGCTCAGCGCCCACCACGCGGGGGCTTCAACCTGTCACATGGCGACCGACTCCCCCACTAAGTAAAAGAGGATTTCACTCGCAAAACAAACAGAACAGACCATTCCCTTCTGAATTAGTTTCCTGGGGCTGCTGGGACCAATGGCCACAAGCTGAGTGGCTGAAAGCAATACAGACTCATGCTCTGACAGTTCTGGGGGTTGGAGGTCCTGAGTGGGCCGCACGCTGTCCTGCTGGGGCTGCCGCACCGGCTCCAGAGGCGCCTCTGTCCCTCGGCCCGTGGCCCGCCTTCCCGTCACTCCTCTCTCTGCTTCCGCCCTCGCTGACCCTCCTGTGTCCCCCTTACAAGGACCCTGTGATGACACCACCCCACCAGGCAATCCAGGATCATCACCCCATGCCAAATCCCCCTTGCCACGTAAAGTGACACATTTCTGGGTTTTGGGGATGAGGACGTGGGTCATGGGGGCTGGAGAGAGGGACCAGCTGGGTCAGGAGCATCAGTGAATAAACCCCGTCCACTGGTGCTTCCTCGCCAGGTCTCTGTAAACTACACTCCAGCTTGCGTGGTTTGGGACTCAGCGGTCCCTAAAGCCTCAGGGGGGCAGCTTGAGGCCAGGTGCTCAGGAGAGAGCTCTGGGAAGCTGTCCACCCAGCATCCAGCAGAGCTGGGGTCACTGGCTGCCCATAGGGGAGAAGCCAGCTTCCCTGCCTGCTTCCCTCTCTGGATCCTGGTTTCCATAAAATGTTGGATTCTGAGGATTTCCCTTTCTTGAAGGTCAGTTAGGCATATAAAAAGATGTTTGAATATTTTGCTTTACATTTTTAGGTGTTTTACGGTGGCAGTGTTTTCCAAGATATATAACCTATAGTTTTCTCAGAAATAAAACCCTTTATTCTACCTCTTTGCTTGCCTAAATCACTGTGTTTACACCTACACACCCCTCCCTAATTTTACCAGTTGTGTCAGCTCGCCACCTCCTGAGGTCACAGACAGTGAGTGGTCACAGGTCATATCCACACACTCTAACAGGATCTGTAGCCCCTCACTGGCCAAAGCCTGACCCTCAGAATTACTGGCTCTAAATCACATAGTCCAGGTTCACAAAGATGCCAAGTTTCCTAGAAATAGTTGAAAGCTTCCCTGGAGGGTAGGAGATCCAGTTATCAGGTGAACACAAAGGAAGTATTTGGAAAGTGGGCCAGTCAACCCCAAAGTGGGGACCGCACTTCCATAGGTGAGAAGCCTTCCCAGAAGCCGCCCAGACAACACGCTTACCGGTGTCCACTTCTGTCCCTTCTCCAGGAGCATGAGGTGCGTGTTGTCCCCCAGGGTCTGGAAGAACTCCTCCGTGTCCACCACGGTGCCGTCCTCCTCCAACACCAACATGACCAGTCCGCTGGCGATAACCAGGGCATCCAGGGTCTAGGTCAGAACACACCAGCATCACGGGGTGAAGTGAGAGACTCCGTTTGGACCAATCCATGGCATCAACTAAGTCATGGTTTCAGAAGTGTTGGCCGATTTTGAGGGTTTTAAATGGTAAAGATGTACCTTACCTGGTGTCTATGACTCAGCCTTTGCTTGGAAAAGAAGTTAAAAAATCAAACGGACTTAACTTCTTCAGAGGTTTCAACAACGTGAGATAAGGGATTACACTGAATAATATTCAGTTTCTAAAATGTCCTGCTTATTTGGACAAATAAAAAGAACGACCCTGTATCTGTGATACTTAAAGAGCCCACATCTCTGTCGCTTCAGAGACGGCGTGTTGGATTCTCATTTCTCGTCTCCGATGAGAGTCTATGATTCTTCCTTATCTGGCAGTCGAGGACGCTGTTTTAGGTTAAGGACAATTCGTCCCTGGCCTTTATAACCAAAACCAGATTTCTACAGTTGCTGCCTCCTATATTCCCCCTGTCAAAGAACCAAAGCCACATTATCTATTGATTTTTACCCTCCTATATTCCCCCTGTCAAAGAACCAAAGCCACATTATCAATTGATGGCTACTTTGAAGGTTTTCGTCTCTGTACCTAAGTCTTTTATGGGACAGGGACACAGCAATATTCCCTTTAATGTCAGAAGGCTCCCCCAGACCCTCTGAGGCCAGGACACAGACCCTCTGTCTCGCACTGGCTTGTTCCCGGGACCCATGTGGGCTGGTGGGGGTACCTTGGTGAGGAGCTCCTGCAGGCTGCTGGCGGTCACCCCTCGGCGACTGCTCCTGTCATGGTTGGAGACCCGGAAGGGGCGAGCAGGATGCATGAGGGGTGTGAGCAGCACCTTCTTCGTCTGCGACCCCATAAACGTCAGGGGCCTAGAAATGGAGGGAAAAGTAAAAACAAATTGATGTTACTTTAAAGAAGAGTCTTTAAAGAGAGGTTTGGGGGCTTCCCTGGTGGCGCGGTGGTTGCGCGTCCGCCTGCCGATGCAGGGGGGCCGGGTTCGCGCCCCGGTCTGGGAGGATCCCGCGTGCCGCGGAGCGGCTGGGCCCGCGGGCCGTGGCCGCTGGGCCTGCGCGTCCGGAGCCTGTGCTCCGCAACGGGAGAGGCCACGGCAGGGGGGGGCCCGCATACCACAAAAAAAAAAAAAGGTTTGAAGTACACAGAAATAAGACAAGCTTAATATTTGCACCTAAAAGAAAGGAAGCCAATGGTTGGGGATGATTAAAAATTGTGTACCTGACATCCAAGGAACAAACAAATACATAAAATTAAAAACTACAACCATCGTTACACCCATTTTTACCAGAACGTTCAAAGCCGTTGCAGTAACTGTTTGAGAAGGAAAGGTAAGGTCGTCAAAAGAGAAATAACAATTATATTCTGCAAACATGGGTTTTAGAGCTGAAAAATCTAAGCAAATGATTTCTCCAGGCCATGTAGTAACTGAACAGAGTTAAAGAACTAGGCACACACACAAACAGTCACACATTTGCACAATAAGACAAAGCCAGAAATTTAAAAGCCAGGTAGTGTTCACTAGAGCAATAAACCAATTTTTTGAAATTAGGATAAATGAGGGACAGCAGAACCCTGTAATCACTGCGGCTGGAAAACCAACCACTTCAGACTGTATGTCATGTGGCACTTTGGAGTGAGTTCCACATTTATCAAAGAATTAATTTAACAATTCACCACAAAAAAAGAACTAACATAGGAAAAGAAAACAACATACCAAAACCAAATCAGGACAATTTTCTGAGAAAAAAATCCCCAACCCTTGATTATTAAAGTTTTGTTACCTAGCAAATACTAAAAAGTAATAAAGTGAAGGATAAATTAAAAACACCTGATAAGTAGTAACTGTAGTAGTTTTTTTTTTTAACATACACATATTTTGCTTTATATGTATTAACTCAATCCTCAAAAAACCTAGTTTTCTCAATTTACAGGTGAAGAAACTCAGACCAGAGAGCGGCCCCACAGGTCAGAGCTGGGATTTAGACCAGGCACCTGGTCTCTGCCTCAGAAAGGTGATCTAGATGCCACAGGCTAAGAAGGAATAAGAAAAGCCTGCATGTCAGTGAAGAGGTGAAGATTTGACAACAATCAAAGAAATGCAGAACCACCTTTGACACCACGGGTGCTCTTAAACCCACATGCAAGAAGTTGTCTAAATAACTCTGGAGGGGACCAGATGCGCCTTGCTGGTGGGGCTGGAAGGGGGTTTTCAGTCTCTGTGGCGACCAGTCTGGCACTGAGGGAGGAGCTCCACCCTGGACAGTGGATGTTTTTATATCAGGAATGTATCTGTAGAGAAATTATTCACAATATAAACAGAAATCAGCAATGTCCCAGGTCCTGCTTTGTGCTGGCCACTGTGATAAATGTTGGACACTCAATCTCCTCAGACTCCGAGGGACTAGGACCTGTCATGGCACTGTCCCCCAACCCCGAACAGCACTCAAATAGGTGGTGACTATTTGGACAAATCCTTGTTCAGTGACAATCAGGAGAATGAAACAAAGGGCTTTATTTTGGGGGACAACCTTGAAGAAGATACAAAGTGAGGACATGACTGCTTTCTGACACTTATAGCAGTTTGTCTGGAGTAACTCTTACAAAGGTTAAAATTCTAGGAATATCTGCCCTGTTTGCCAGTGTTGGCCACCTGCATATATATACTATATATTGTTGGAAGCCAACCTGGAGCCTCTGTGCCATGACAGGGTCATGGAACAACACCAAGACAGCGCTGCAGGGCAGTGCTGCGCCCAGGAAGCTGACTACATCTCTTCTGATCTGTTTTGTAATTTTGTGCTTCTGCCTTGAAAAAGTACATGGGGGATTTGCCCCCCGTCCCAAGCTTAACCGTGTAAAACATCCTCTTCCCCCTCCCAAACCAAAACCTACGAA
>NC_041232.1:0-4852 GCF_002837175.3 Physeter macrocephalus | reverse complement strand
AGAGAGATCATGCTTGTACATACACAGTGTTATTGATTTATTTAACCTCCCCTCGCCGACGCTGTCCATACCTCGGGTATTCCTGGACCTGCAGGAGCTGGACTCCAGCAATATATACACACACCTGCGTCTATATACATATGCATATATATATATATATATATATATCACACACAGTCATTTATTTATCTATGCTTTATTTCTCCAACTAGACTGGACTTTCCTTATGGACAAAGGTGACAACCTGGACTTGCGACTGGCATCTGAAGTGCGGGGGGCGGGCGGGGGACAGTCTTATGGGGCTGAGCCCTCACCCTGTGGAATCTGATGCCATCTCTGGGTAGATGGTGTCAGAACTGAGTTCAGGGACTTCCCTGGTGGTCCAGTGGTAAAGAATCTGCCTTCCCTGGACACCCTGCCAGCGACTGAGAAATGCTTGGTGCTGTGTGGGAAGCCCCTCCCCCATCCTTACATGCTAGAATTGGTGTCACAACCTCTTTACCTAGATTGTCAGCAAGAATTTGGTGTGACGCATATTTAGCCGGCATCAGGCTTGTGCCTCGTGACTGCAGGCATCCGAACACCTGCCACAGCCAGCAACGTGCTGGATTTTTATAAATTTATTTATTTATTTTTATTTTTGGCTGCATTGCGTCTTTGTTGCTGCGCATGGGCTTTCTCTAGTTGCGGCGAGCTGGGGCTCCTCTTCATTGCGGTGCGCGGGCTTCTCATTGCTGTGGCTTCTCTTGTTATGGAGCACGGTCTCTAGGTGTGTGGGCTTCAGTGGTTGTGGCGCACAGGCTCAGTAGTTATGGCTCTCGGCTCTAGAGCACAGGCTCAGTAGTTGTGGCGCACGGGCTTAGCTGCTCCACGGCATCTGGGATCTTCCCGGACCAGGGCTCAAACCCGTGTCCCCTGTATTGGCAGGTGGATTCTTAACCACTGCGCCACCAGGGAAGCCCTGTGCTGGCTTTTTAAATATATTAACTAATTTCGTCACAACCTTACAAGGAAAGCATTACCCCATTTCTCAGGTGAGAAAACTGAGGCTCAGAGTGGTTTCTCAGGGTCACCCAGTTAATAAGGAATCTTTCTGAACTTCAAGTCCCAAGCAGTAAACATTGGTCAGAGCCAGTGAAGAAGAGCTGTGGACTGGGAGGACGGCCACAGCTCCTCTCCAGGGTCACCACCCAGCCTGTGGCCAGCGTGGCAGCTGCAAGGGGACTATGCCTGGCCAGTGGTCCCCACACGGCTCTCCTACCAGAATTAGAGTGGCCCAGCGAGGGAGTCCGGGGCTGAACCGACCCAGCGGAGGGCCTGGCACATGGCCTCCAGACCTCTGCCCCAGTTCCAGGGAGTTACACAGGCTCCTCATTACACAACACGACAACCAGGGGCCCATGTTCTGCTGGGCTGACACTCAGAGCCCTCCCCAGCAACCCGGTGGACAAGGCAGCGAGGATTATCCACACAATGCTTCACAGCTGGGACCTGGCTCTGTTCTCAACCTGATCGTAGCATCACCGGAAACTTGGGCGCGCGGTGAGGAGGAAAGAAAGGTACCTGCACACTGCCTGGCCAGGCCAAAGGCGAGCATCTCAGCTGAGTACCAGGGAGGCTTAGGGCGTGGAGGGAGGGATCGTCAGAGTCGGGGCGGGGAGGTTGCCCACTGGTGAAACCCTCCTCTGGTGCGGGGAGCCCGGGGCCTGCCAGCAAGAGCCTCCCTCCCCCCAGAGCAGGGAGTCATTCCTTTGTCCCCGAGTAAAAGACAGCTAGGGCCAACCAGAGAAGTGGGAGGGTGGGAGGACAAAGTTCACGTCTTGGAACCTGGACCGGGGCCCTGGGGTGGGGGGTCAATGGCAAGCCCTGGGCTGAAGAGCTCTGACCCAGTTAGTCGTGGTCTGTATCTCCTCATCGCCACCTTTGTGAGCCCCCAGGTGATCCACTGACCTAGCTCCGCCCACCACAAAGCCCTCATTGTCTTTTTTTTTTTTTGCGGTGCGCGGGCCTCTCACTGTTGTGGCCTCTCCCGCTGCGGAGCACAGGCTCCGGACGCGCAGGCTCAGCGGCCATGGCTCACGGGCCTAGCTGCTCCGCGGCATGTGGGATCTTCCCGGACTGGGGCACGAACCCAAGTCCCCTGCATCGGCATGCGGACTCTCAACCACTGCGCCACCAGGGAAGCCCCTCATTGTCTTTTAACTTCTGACCAGATTAAGTGCTGGCAGTCACTCCCGGGGCCTTCCCTCCTCACTGCCCTGAGATAGCAGACCTCAATAAAGAAGGACGTCCAGTTATTGCTGTTCTTACGCCATACATTTCCCAACAGAGAACTGGGTCACTGTTGGAGAAAAGGCTTAGGAGCCACATAAAAAGGCCCTGCAGGCGTGAGCCATTCTTTCCAAGGAACAGGATGAGTGATTTGATGTGCTGAATTATATATAATCAAGACTATCTTATAGATGATGTAAAAAGGGGTTAAATGATATCTCAGGTACACTAAACCTGCTTAACAAATACTACGCATGCTTACTCTGCTCCAGCGAAAGGAACAGCAGGGACAACCAGGTACAAGAACAAAGCAACATATTAATCCAGCTCAATTCTGGTCCTCTTAATGGGATCATTTATGTCACTGGCCACTAGACCAAGGCTGAAAAGGTGTTGCTATTCCCCCTGAATGCTGTACTACATCGAAGTTGTCACAGGAGCACTAAGAAGACTTAGAATCCAGCTTTTGGCAACCCCTCATGTTGGCCACCCTCTAATCCCTGGGAACCTGCAGGCAATCACACAAAACAGGAAGGGAAATGGCTCAGTACACGGAAAAAAAAAAAACAAGGAAACAAGCTCTTCAAGGAAATAGACTGTTTGGGGAAATCAAGACGATAAGAAAAGTCAGACTTCATAGAACATTCTGGAAAATTGTGAGGGTGTGTATCTCCCAGAAGTGAAGGAACAGGGAAGTCTGTATTTTTCCCGGAGGGAGTGAGGAGACCTCAACTCGTAGAGTGGGAAATAAAGCAACAGGCACAGGCTGACAGTGGACGTGAACCCCACTGCAGTGGAACAAAGCTGGCCCACAGGTCAGAAGAAGGTGTCTTTCTAGGCCACCCTGATGGCCTAGACTGATGTTTGTTCTGAAAGTGCTGGGGGAGAAAAGCAGGCCTGGGAACAGGCCGTCAGGTGGACAAGTAGGGCCCACGTGAAGAGATAAAGCTCAGACAGAGCTCTGTGCCCAAAGCCGGGTGACAAGGACAGTGGAGGGAAGGGAAGTGTGACCCCAGCCATGGGAATGCAGAGAAGGGGCAGGCCTTGGAAAGCATCCATCAGGCTTGGCGGGGCCTCCGAGAGCTGCAGGGACAGTGGCTGAGGGACAGTCTTGGGGGTGGTGGGGTCTCACTGCGGCAGGAAGCAGAGGAGTGTTGGCCCCTGCGAGGCTTCCTGCTCCCCAGCGGGCCCGGCTCATGACAAGCAACACATGGGACACGTGGGCCCCACTGGGAGCCCCATGGCGGGACTGTGGCAGCTCCCCGGCTGTGCCTTGACCCACCCAGCAAAATGCTTGGCTAGAAAGCACATCCAATACATGACTGTGAAGTCTTTGAACACTTTGAAGATT
The DNA here is from genome assembly GCF_002837175.3 of Physeter macrocephalus. NCBI lineage: Eukaryota > Metazoa > Chordata > Mammalia > Artiodactyla > Physeteridae > Physeter > Physeter macrocephalus. Next base: position 1,230 of record NC_041232.1, on the reverse strand, counting down.
ATTAAAATAAGAGTTTAGACCACGAAGGAGTAAGCATCAGTAACCTGGGAGATCGACTTGTAGAAAAGTCAATTCCTTGCTTGCATCACTAACAAGACTGGTCAAATTTGTACTGAAACGGCAGCTATTCAAAACCTAGTGTTCCTTGTTCAAGGAAAGAGGTACTAACTAGCTACAAAAGCAGCTACTTTGCACAAAGTGTGAAGGAGATCAGCTCTGTAACAACCTCAGGGTCAGTGTGAATGTTATCAAAGCCAGAACACAAAGTCAGAGCAGTCTTCGTCTGTGGCAACACACGCCCTTTGGGTGTCCAGAGCTGAGCCAGGAGACCTCGGGCTGCAGCTGCTGGGTCTGCAGCCTGGACTCGGCTTTAAAGAAGGCAGAAGACAAAAGTTTTCCTTTCAGCAAGTGTTACAGATGGTGCAGAAGCAGGTGGGGTCCCAAGAATTAGAGCAGCTCAGTTCTCAAGCAGGAACCCAATGACGGTGAGTCCCCACAGGTGTTCCCTAGCTCCCAGAACCCTGCACTCAGGGCTGTCTAAGCAGATCAGTCCTTCCCCATGTGCTCATCTGCCAACAATTCAGAAGCAAGTCGCTTCCACCTCACACAGAGACGTATTGGGTTTGGGATTGTGCTGTAGGGTCAGGTACAAAGGCAGGGGCAGCCTTAATTCTTCAGGCCTCGTCTCCTCCCGCTGCAGGCCACACCAGCCAGGGCTTAGGGCCCCCTCACAGTCCTTACAACTTGGCCCACGCAGTGCTGGGAGGACCTCGCAGAGGTCCATGGGAGAAAAGTTTGGAGGATGCACTACAAACTGTCAGCAGTTGCTACCCTTGGGAGTGGGACTGGCGGGCGAGTGAAGCTGGAGGTAGAGGAAGAAACCAAGGGTCTTCCCCTTAGGCCTAAACCACATCAGTAAAGATGCATGAAAACGTCTGTTTCTCACCTTTCCTTTCTGGGGTCCTGTTTTTAAAGAGAAAGCCCAAGCAGCAGACAGCGCCCCCTTCCATCTTGGCGGCTCTCTCTAACCTTGGGCCTGGCAGAGATCCCCCTTTAAGGACCCAGGTTCAGAAGCTTACAGATCACACTCCCCTCTCTCTCACCCACCCCATCCCTCCACCCCAGTCACCTCGGAAAACCTGCATTTTAAAGAACTCAAGGAGATCTTCAGAGAAGCAGGATCCCTCCCCCAAGTCTTTAAAGTTACTGTCACCCAATATTTTTAGGATT
>NC_041231.1:108755572-108757679 GCF_002837175.3 Physeter macrocephalus | reverse complement strand
CAGTAATACATGACCTTCGAAGTCCAAAGTTTTCCTAATTCCCTTTATTATTTTTTTTTCTAATTTCCATGTACTTACACTCTCAGGACCTCCACTGTTCTCAGGTTCGTGTTCCCTGCAAAATCTGTCAACCTAGACATAAACTTAAGTACCACCCTCCAATTATCTCCTAGGGAATCCAGTTTTGTAAAAAGCCTCAGCAAGCCTTATGGACTTTATTAAAGACTCTTTAAGATAACCCATGGGAGATAACAGTACACCCACAGATATCTATTTAATACACCCTCAGAGTAATTGTTTTCTTTTTTATAAAGTCTCTTCTGACCAATGAAGACTCTCAACTCTTCTTCTTCAACATATGCAGTGTCTCACCCTTCTGATTACTCTCTGCTCTAACCCAGGTCCACTCCCTTTCCTCATATTACATTCTTTCCCAATTTTGTATGTTGGTAAAATCAAATAACATAAAATATAACATGTTAATTATTATAAAGTGCACCGTACAGTAATATTAAATACATTCATATTATTGGACGATCAACATCGCCATTTATCTTTCTAATTCTTTTCTACGTTTTAAAACTGTAACTCTATATCCTTTAAACATAACTTTCCTTTTTGTTCCATAACCACCTGAAAAGCATCATTACCCTCCCAATTTCTATGGTTTTGACTACACTAAGTACCCCATATAATTGTAATAAGTACTTGTATCTTTATGACTCACTAAAAGTCACAAAAATGGCATTTTAGGAAGCTAAATTTCTTCAAGATTCATCCATGTTGCAGCACATTCCTAGATCTTTTCCTTCTTAACACTGAATAATATTGTATTATATGGGTATACCACACTTTGCTTATCCAGGAACTAGTGGATGAACACTTAGGTTGCTTTCATATTTTAGCTACTCTGATTATTACTGCTCTAAACACTGGAGTACAAATATTTAAGACCCTGATTTCAATCCCTTTGGGTAGACCTCAGAGTAAGATTCCTGGATCAAGTAGTAATTCTATTTTTCAATATCTGAAAAACTGCCATACTCTTTTGCAAAGCAGCTGTATCATTCTACATTCCCACTGACATAGCACAATGCTTCCTACTCCCTCACTTCCTCACCAATACTTGTTTTCTGCTTATGTATGTGTGTCTGTGCTTGTGTGCGTATGCATGCACACAAATATATAAACATGCATTTAGTGATATGGAGCATCTATTCAAGAGCTCAGTCATTTGTACATCTTTCTGAAGAACCATCTATCCAAGTCTTTTATCCATTTTTGAATCAGGGTGTTTGCTTTTTCTTGAGTTGTAGAAGTTCTTGGTATATTCTGAACAGAAATCTCTTGTCAGATAGATGGCTTTCAAATATTTTCTCCCATCTGTGGGTTGCCATTTTATTCTGTTTACATTTCTTCCATACACATTATTCTTAAATTATGTACTGCAAATTATTTATTTTTTTGTTAGCTGTACCTTTGTTGTTCCTTCATTTCATACTGAGGAAAACACTGCCAAATGCAAGTCATGAAGCTCTTGTCTTATGTCTTCTTCTAAGTCTTTTTATTTTATTAGGTCTTATATTTAGTTTCTTGATATGTTTTCATTAATTTTTGCATATGATGTTAGGTAAGGGTCCATCTTCCTTATTTTGCACGTTGACAACAAGACTTCTCAGCACCATTTGTTGAAAATACTATCCTTTATACTTTGAAAAGTCTTGGCAACTTGTCAAAAATCATTTGGCCATATATCAGGGTTTATTTCTAGGTGTTCTATTCTATTCTATTGGTCTTGAATAAAGGAGAAAATAGTATAACCTGTCCAGGTTGATGAAGAACATAAAGAAAGACCAGGACTGAGAATTAGGAGGGCGATATAAAACAGCAGGCAGTAAAAGACAGTGTGAGAGAAGATCTTGTATTTGCCAGTTCATGGGAATATGATCATGCTAAAACCACTAAACACCTCACTTTGAACGATACAGTAAATGTGCTGGCAAGAAACATAACACCCATCTCTGGGAAATATAGTATGGGTATAAAGATAAACTACACACAAATATATTAAAAAGGGAAGGGTTTTCATGGTGTGAGAATATTGTGG
>NC_041231.1:108751565-108752264 GCF_002837175.3 Physeter macrocephalus | reverse complement strand
AGTTTTAGGTTCAGTCTACTAAGGCAAATGAAACAAAAGCAAAAATAAACAAATGGGACTTCACTAACTTAAAAGATTTTTCACATCAAAGGAAACCAAAGACAAAATGAAAAGACAACCTGCTGAAGTAGTGACAATATTTGCACATGATAAGATGTTAACATCAAAAAGATGACCAAGCAAGGGTTCATATCTAAACTACAGAATCAGCACATACAACTCAATATCAAAAAAACGCCCCAAATCTTTTTTTTTTAAATGAGAAGACCTAAATAGGCATTTTTCCAAGGAAAAAATACAGATAGACAGCCAGAACTCACAAAGATGCGAAACATAGCTAATCGGCAGTAAAATGCAAATCAAAACTATGAGCTATATCCCCTCAGTCTTGTCAGAATGGCTGGCATCAAAAAGATCACAAATAACAAAGGTTAGTGAGGATGTGGAGAAAGGGAAACACTTGTACACTCTTGATGTGAAGGTGAAGTAGTGCAGCTACTGTGGAAAGCAGAATGGAGGTACCACAAAAAACTAAAAATAGAACTACCATAATATCCAGCAATGTCACTCTTGCGTATATCAGAAGAAAACAAAAACACTATTTCAAAAAAACAACTGCACACCAATATTCATAACAGTGTTATCTGCCATAGCCAAGATATAGAGTCATTTCAAAAAAATAACTGCACACCAATATTC
>NC_041231.1:108750173-108750717 GCF_002837175.3 Physeter macrocephalus | reverse complement strand
CCAGGGAAGGTGCCATCCCCCTTGCGGGGGGGCGGTGAATGGGCTCCCACAACCATGCACCTCCTGATGTACACATTCTGGAGAAACAAAGGGCGGTCACACCGCAGTCAACCTGTCAGGCTGTCGGGCCACTGGCAACCCAACCAGCCTGGAAGTGTCCAATCAGTTGCTGAAAGCAAAACTCTGTCCCCACTGTGAAGCCAGGCAATTTTGGCCAGAGAGTCAGAGGAGACTAGTAATCAACTCCTCCTCTCTGCTCACCTCCTTGGGGTTACAGCAACCCCATCTCCAAACCCATATCTGACCCTGGAGTGCCATGCTCACCTCCTTGGGGTTACAGCAACCCCATCTCCAAACCCATATCTGACCCTGGAGTGCCATGCTCACCTCCTTGGGGTTACAGCAACCCCATCTCCAAACCCATATCTGACCCTGGAGTGCCATGCTCACCTCCTTGGGGTTACAGCAACCCCATCTCCAAACCCATATCTGACCCTGGAGTGCCATGCTCACCTCCTTGGGGTTACAGCAACCCCATCTCCAA
>NC_041231.1:108740908-108748551 GCF_002837175.3 Physeter macrocephalus | reverse complement strand
CAAAGCACCGGGCTGATCTCCCTGTGCTATATGCAGCTGCTTCCCACTAGCTATCTACTTCACCTTTGCTAGTGTATATATGTCCATGCCACTCTCTCACTTCATCCCAGCTTACCCTTCCCCCTCCCTGTGTCCTCAAGTCCCTTCTCCACGTCTTTATTCCTCTGCAGCGACTCCTGCTAGGGATGGATACTTCCTTTTACGCTCAAGAATATCCCCTAGTGTAAATATGATTTGAGTTTGGTCCTGTGAAACCATCAGAACTTCCCACCAGAGATAAATGAGGAGGTTCTGGCCTTTAGTAGTATGCACGGTGAACACGGGTGTCCTGGCTGTACCTGCCAACCCTCCTATTTTACCCACCTATTGTTATCCACCTTCCTCCCTGTGGAGTACCTTTGACCAACCCTGAGCTCAGACGACTCCTGACCTATTACAGTGACTCTGCCAGTCTTTCTTTAAAAACGGACAGGTAATCAAATGAATGTAACCTAGAAGCAGCAGCTCAGTAAGGGAAATAAAATCACCGGAAGTTATCTAATCACAGCTACAGCCATCCAGGGCTCTGTCTTCTCTGCTGGGTCATAAGAAGGGGACCTTCCTAAACTTGAAGGGCATCCAATCTAATAAGTAAAGGTGTTGCTCACCTCTGCCTCTTGGAGGGATTGCTAGGCAGTCTACCGAGTGTATACTAACTGCAAAACACTGTCATGGCTTTGAAACACCTATATTCCAGGAAACCTTTTTGGGGTGCATGCGGAAGGTTTCTTTTTGACATCAAGTAAAAAATAAATCACCAAGCTCTTTAAGCACAGGGGTTTATAAGAGGGCAGTAGAAGGAAGGAATGGGCAGAAAAGACGATCTCCTCTGAAGTGAAGTTCGTTTTTCCAAAAGAGTAGGATTTAGTCTCAGTTTAAGGAAAACACTTTTAAATAGCTGGGGCAGCTCCAAACTGCAGTTTAGGGAACGAGGGCTTCAAAACAACAGTGCTTTAAAAGTCCTGGCAAGGCAGCAAGAGGATGAAGAGTTGGTTTTGCATAGTTTTGAACACAGGAGTAAAGAAACACAGGCATCTCTGACTAAAGGGCCCTGAGATTCTATGGCATCAGTGGGTCAGTTGCAGGGGGCAGGGGGTGTGGGGAGTGATATTTCTCTCTCAACATCTCCCAGGGGAGCCACCCCTCGCTACCCAACCCCACTCAACCCTTCACCCTTCCTGCCTCCACTGTTGGGTCCCCAGGGACAGCACTTCTTAAACCAGAGCGCTCAGGCACCATCTCTGCAGTCTGGATTCTTCCTGGAGCCTGGAATGTTCTGGGAGGGGAAGGCAGCTTTGCAAGGCCGCTGGGGTGCAGTCGGACCTGGAGGCCTGGAGGGGAACTGGAGTCCTGAAGCTCACCCACATCCTTGAAGCCTGGGGCGGAACACATCCTCCTAACAGTGCTTCCCAGGGCTCAGCGAGCACCCCACCCGATGGTGATCCATACTCACTTGAAGCAGCAAGGACTGCCTCTAACTGGTCCCCTCGATTCCGCCTTAAGGATCCTCGCACATGTGTGAGAGCACAGGCCCGGGATCTATGCACTCAGCTGAGGCCAGTGCTGCCAGGGTCCCTCCAGTTCCATCCCCCGGCCCCTCCCTCTGGGTCTGTATCTAATAGAAGAAAGAGCACAGAGGAATTGGCTGAATCAAGGGACCTGGGAGCCTGGGTGTGAGTTTGAAGACCGAGAACCTAATGTGCAATTACATATTATTGGAAACTCTTGTGGGGTGTGTGGGGGGAGCTTAGGAGGCTGAGAGGCTGAGTCGACCTGGTGAGTCCAGCCCCAGGACACCACACAAGCCCACCCCACTTTCCCTGCCATTACATATTCTTGGAAACTCTCGTGGGCTGTGTGCGGGGAGGTTAGGAGGCTGAGAGGCGGAGTCGAGCTGGTGAGTCCAGCCCCAGGACACCACACAGCCCCTCCCCCCTTTCCCTGCCATCAGACAAGGGGTGCCGCAACTCCAGCAGGGACTCTGCACTTCCCCCTCCCTGATTCTCCTCCAGAAGAGCAGGTGGCCCCCCTCTGAGGGCACGGGCAAGACAACGGACCAATTCCGCCCCCGCACTAGGGCGCTACTGGAAGCTCTTCCTGAACGGCAGTGCTGGCTTGGAGCAAACCCGTGCACCGCCAACGATGGTCTCATCCTGCAGCTGAGGGACACAGGCTTTAAGTCAGCTGCCTTGGCTTTAAATCAGTCAGCCCCCTCTTTAAGTCAGGTGGCCCGACTTTAAATCACTGTGTGCCCCTCAAGCCCGCAACTTCAAAAGTTGGGAACTTCACTTTGATCCCACCACCTAACATAGCTGAATGCACACCGTAGTCACCCCCAAGCCTGGCTTAGAGGCAGGATATAAGGTAAGGGGATGGCTGTGCACACATGGTATCAGGGTGTACTTCATGTACCAGAAGCATCTGGGTACCCTGGGGTACAGCAAGCAGTGCACGCCGCAGCATCTCCCTGGCAAAGCTGGGGATGCACAGGGAGAGCAGGCACACCCAGGCATGCAGAGGTTCCAGGGCGGGAGCTGGGGCACAGCCAGCCGGGAGGCTGTGAAAGCGGAGGATCTGAGCCCTCTTGAGAAAGGCAGACATAGAGGATGGATGAGAAACAACGACCGGGTGAAGCATGGATTTGAAAAACACACGCTGCTCTTGAAATTGGGGTGGGGGGCACCCCAGATTTGAATCCTCTTACTCCCCAGTTGCTAGTGCTTTGGCATTTGCCCAATTCCTTATAGAATTTACTGATAATATCTAACCCACAGAATACTGCATTTGTAGTGGTACTGCGTGTTAAGCTTTCTATAGTGGAATAACCTTTCCTACAAGAAAGATGGACACGATCTGAATTACATTACAACCCCTCTTCATAAGGTACTGTATCGGACTTCCCTGGGGGCGCAGTGGGTAATAATCTGCCTGCCAGTGGTGGTGCAGTGGTTAATAATCTGCCTGCCAAGGCAGGGGACATGGGTTCGAGCCCTGGTCAGGGAAGATCCCACATGCTGCAGAACAGCTAAGCCCATGTGCCACAACTACTGAGCCTGCAGTCCACAACTACTGAAGCCCGCATGCCTAGAGCCGGTGCTCCACAACAAGTGCAGCAAGAGAAGCCACTGCAATGAGAAGCCCGTGCACTGCAACAAAGAGTAGCCCCCGCTTGCTGCAACTAAAGAAAGCCCACGCATAGCAACGAAGACACAACGCAGCCAAAAATAAATAAATAAAGAATTACTTTTTTAAAGAACTATACCCTTCTGTACAAATTCTCTGGGAAGAACAGAGAGATGGTGTGGGAGACTGAGAAAGACCAATATTTAGTGCACATGTCTCATGCAGGTGCTCGGCTGGCTCAGATAGTTTTATCCCCACTTTACAAAGAAGGAAATAAGCTCAGAGAGGTTTAGTAATTTTCCCAAAGCCAAACAGCTATCGAGGGGCAGAACCAGGATCTGAACCAAGTCTGTTACCTTCAAAGCCTAAGTCCTCAACACAACAAAACTCAACTGATATTTACATTTATCGAATTACATTGCAACCTGGGGAGCTCTTGGCACAATCCTGAATAAGAGTGCGAAAGAAAGAAATAGCATTGTTCATACAGTCAATCACAATTTTTGGAGCAGCTGCCAGATGCGTGCCCAAATCACCCTATTCCCACCCTCTTCCTGTGATCAGCTCTTTCCCGAAACATGACTCACAATCAATCAAGTCACAGAACGAAGGGGCACCCAGCAGAAAAATTCCAACCCTTGTTTCTCTGGAGCTCTGAGGTCTACCTGCCAGGTAAACTTAACTCACCTGGCACAAGGTGGCCATCCCTGGTTTCACATCAACATGATCTGAGGCACAAATCTCTTTGTTTTTCCATTTTCTCTTTAAGTTACTTGTTGAAACAACTGCACAAATATGACAAAGATATAAAATCAGGCATCTTCTTCCCCAGTGCCTACTAATAAATGATTTTCTGCCACTTTAATGATAAAGATAGAACATTTCAATATTCTGCTGCCCGTATTATTTGTCATTTTTGTTGATATTTCTATTGAATACTTTTCAATATTTTAACAATGGAACATTTATTTAGGTTGTTCCAGACCCAGCCTTTAGTGGTAAAGGTTTTGTTGTTATATTTCTATTATGTTTCCTTTAAAAATAATTATCCTATTTAACTGGATTAAGTCAATTCTATAGGCATTTATCTTATGATATTGATGAAATTAATACATAGAGGGCAGTAGTACAAGTTGATTGTACTCCAGAGCCTCTATTAGCACAGTTAAGTATAAATATTATCTATATGTAAACCACAGTACATGCCAAATGAGATTCTCCGACTCTTTTTCACTGTCTGCCCCTCCAGCGTGTGAGAAATGGAATATTCCTTCCCATCTCGGTAAACAAAGGATGTCACAGCCATCAGCACTTGCAGCTCTCCAATGTGAGCCGGCGAGCCCTGAGGAACTCAGGATATGCAAATACAGAATGCAGGCCCCACAGAGCTGAGGTGCATATCAAAGGAAGGAATTCGCTGAGCCCAACTCTGGCATCTTCCTAGACAAAGGAAAGCCCTGCATTCCTACAAGTTGAATGTACTCGAGAGCCTCTATTAGCACAGTTAAGTATAAATATTATCTATATGTAAACCACAGTACATGCCAAATGAGATTCTCCGACTCTTTTTCACTGTCTGCCCCTCCAGCGTGTGAGAAATGGAATATTCCTTCCCATCTCGGTAAACAAAGGATGTCACAGCCATCAGCACTTGCAGCTCTCCAATGTGAGCAGGCGAGCCCTGAGGAACTCAGGATATGCAAATACAGAATGCAGGCCCCAGAGAGCTGAGGTGCATATCAAAGGAAGGAATTCGCTGAGCCCAACTCTGGCATCTTCCTAGACAAAGGAAAGCCCTGCATTCCTCACCTTGGAGAGCTGGTTTTGCTTAGCTGACAATCACCTTTTCACGTTCCCCATCGTCTGCGCCAGCCCCCCACCCTGTCCCCTCCCCCCGGTACTTTAGCTCAGGGAGGAAGGGGCTCAGAGGGGCTCGGCTGAATAAGGGGCCTGCAAGCCTCGGGAGGAGCTTTCGGCAGCTTTCCCCGCCGTCAGGAGGAGGGGCGCTGACGCTGCGGCCGGACCCTGCGCCTCCCTTGCCCCGTGTCCCCTCAGGACGCTCAGGCTGCCCCCTCCCCACGCCCCCCAGGCCCCGCAAGCCAGGCCGAGGGCAGGGCCGAGAGGAGGGGCCGAAGTTCCCCGGGACCAGACGCCGGGGGCCGCTCGTTCTGCACAGCAGCGGCGGGTGGCAGCGAATCCCTGCCCCTCAGAAGCTGCTCCTGCGCTGCCGCCCGGGCACCGGACCCACTTACCCGGCACGCTGTCCCCACGACTGTCGAGGCTTCGGCCGTCGGGGCCTCTCTGCAGCCGGCAGCCTCAGTGAGGCCGCCCTCCCCACAGGCCCCGTGGCAGCTCCGTGACGGCGGAGGGAAGAGACCCCGAGCCGGGAGCTCCAGCTCTGCGGAAAAGCGGGCTCCGTTCTGGGCGCAGCGGGTGGGGCCGCTCTGCCCCGAGGCCTTCCGGGAGGGAGCGGGGCGCCGGGGGAGGAGCCGCCAGGAGCGCAGGGCCCCGTCGGGGGTCCTGGAGGGGCGGCCGGGCCTGGGGGTCCCGCCCACTTTGGCCGCAGCGCAGGCCTTTTTCCTGGAATCTTACACAAAAATTAGAAAGATACACGGTCCACAGTAAATGTTCACAAATGATTGTTGCTGCAGTGCTTACTATCCTATTAAACGTGTGAAATCCATAAAACACTTGAAGTTAAAAGTTAACTATGAATTTTTACCTTTCCTTATTATGTCTCTGCTATTCACAATTGTCGTTAATGAATCAGAGACTGTGACATCACTCGTTAAAAATGAGCTTGTTAAAAAAATAGAACTCAGGCCCACCGGACCTACTGAATCACAATCTGCAATTTTACAATCTCCCCAGGGTACTTGTGGACCCATGAATAGTTGAAAGGTACATTTCTACCTCGACATGTCTTTTCTGTCTGAGAAATACACACATTTTATCCAGTTTGATATAAATAAAACACTCAAAAATGCATATGCCATTGTTGAAACCATCATTTTATCATTTCTTTTCCAGATAAGTATAGTCTCTATACTGCTTTTTTGGATCACATGACATACTCTTTTTTTGAAGTTAGAAATAGAGAAAGTTACTTAGTAAAAAAAAATTATATATATATATATATATTACTGGATAATTGAAGTCACTCTTCTAAATTAAAACCAGTTCTCTTAATTTGCTGTTTTCCTCTTGGGTCACATTATGAACTCTTCCCATGGCCACATGCCATGTGTACTTTGAATTTCAGGGACTGCTGACATTCCAGGATGTGCCCATAGATTTCTCTCAAGAGGACTGGGAATGCCTGGACCAAGATCAATGGGAACTGTACAGGGATGTGATGTGAGAAAAGTATAGGAACCTGCTCTCCTTGAGTGAGGACACCTTCCTTCCAGAATTCCTTATCCACCCACAGGGTTTAGAGTCCTTCATTTGTAGAATGTCTCCTGGAATCTTCTGCTTCCTACAATAGGGTCTCAGATTGCAACGTTTCAGGAAATATTGGGAGTTTGTGGGTAAAATTTATCTTATTCTTTGAAAATTGCAGCCTCCTTTTTAATATACTTTGTAACTGCTTGGGATGTGTCTATATGAACAGTGTATTATATGCTTCTGTTATAGTCCTTACAATACTTTATTCTCTTATTTTCTGTGACAAACTTCCATGGATTCTTTGGGCTTAAGGTGTATTAAAAGGGAGGCTACGATTCTGGGACTTCCCTGGTGATACAGTGGTTAAGAATTCACCTGCCAATTCAGGGGACACGGGTTCGATCCCTGGTCCAGGAAGATCCCACGTGCCACGGAGCAACTAAGCCAGTGGGCCACAACTACTGAGACTGCGTGCCACAACTACTGAAGCTGGTGCGCCTTGAGCCCGTGCGCCATTTATTTTTGGAGAATAAAACCACCTCGGAGTGATTACAATTTAGACCAGCTAGTCAAAATGCTTTATCACCTGTTCTTCTCAAACACCGATCAATGGAACAAGTTTTACTAGGGATAACAGTATAATTGTATTCTAGACTTCATATCGGCAATATGGTTTATGACCTTGATGCTGGATAACGACATTTCAATCGTATAACTGCTATTAATTGTCTCTTTGTTCAACGATTAAAGTCTCACGTGATCTGAGTTCATACTGGAATCATCCTGGTTGGTTTCTGTCTATTGCAGATTCCTTCCAGTATTAAAGGGCAAGAGCAATACGGCTTACGTTACATTTTTGTAACAATTTTCCATGGATTCTTTGGATTAAGGTATATTAAAAGGGAGACTGGGATTCTGGGACTTCCCTGGTGATGCAGTGGTTAAGAATTCACCTGCCCATTCAGGGGACACGGGTTCGATCCCTGGTCCGGGAAGATCGCACGTGTCATGGAGCAACTAAGCCAGTGGGCCACAACTAGTGAGCCTGCGCGCCACAACTACTGAAGCTGGTGTGCCTTGAGCCCGTGCGCTAT
>NC_041231.1:108738425-108740840 GCF_002837175.3 Physeter macrocephalus | reverse complement strand
AAACTAAATGATGATATAATCTACATTCAATTAATTTATACATACCACACTGTAGAAAAGAGTTTGTTACAGTGACAGAGCCCGGTAATTATGTAAAACTGAAACCTTTATCTGTACTGGTTCAAGTCTTCTTCCGAAGAATATGTTTATAATCAACAGTTTTTCACAAATTACCCAATTTAATTCACCATAGCATTCCTCATATTAACTAAATGGAAAATCCTAGGCTATATACAAATCCAGAAAGGGTCAAAAATCATCAGCCCCCATGGATTATTACAACCCATTGCTGAGGCATTCAAATTACTTATTAAAGAACCACTACGTCCATCAACATCATCAATTTATATATTATTGCCCCAATGCTAGCCTTAACCCTGGCTCTCACAACATGAATTCCTCATCCCATATCTTATCCACTAATTAATATAAATGTAGGCATATTATTTATATTAGCCATATCACACCTAGCCATTTATTCCATCCTCAGTTCTGGATGAGCTTCACATTCAATATACTCACACACTGGAGCTCTAGGGACAGTAGCATAGACAATCTCATATGAAGTAATGTAACAGTTATTCTATTCTCAGTCTTACTGATAAATGGATCATTTACACGTTCAGCAGTAATTATTACACAAGAACACCTATGACTAATTTTCTCCAGACCCCTACCCAGAATTTTATTATCTCCGCAGTAGCAGAAATCCAATGAAGCCCCACTTGATTTAACAGAAGTAGAATCAAAACCTGTAATTGTCTTCAATGTAGAAAATCTAGCAGGCCCATTCACCCCGTCCTTCCTAGAGAATATGTCAATTTCCTTATAATAAACATTTCCACAACAATCCATTTTAAGGAGCATTCGACAATCCCTAGGTGCCAGAATTATATACAGCCCAAGTCATCATTAAAACACCTCTAACAATCTCCTTTCTATGAATTTGAACATCCTACCCACAATTTTGACATGATCAACATATATATCTCTTATAATTTTTTTTAATACTAACATTAGCCCAATGTATATGAGAAGTTTCACTACCTGTCATCATACCAGGCAACCCACCACAAACTTAAGAAATATATCTGACAAAAGAGTTACTTTGATAGAGTAAATCAGAGGTTTCAATGCTCTTATTCCTGGAATTGAATTCTTCCTAAGAATTTTACATTCTCCATGTTACCACATTACACCACATGCTATATACTAAGGTTCTCTAAGTAAGCTTCAGGCCCATACCCCCAAAATGTTGTCGTATATCCTTCCTGTACTAATAAACACTCATTGTTTTTACTCTCATTCTACTGACCATTATCTCAGGAAATATAATTGTATAAGAAGCTCACACTGGTTAATGGTAATCCCATTCTAATAAAAAACACGAACCCATAAGCTACAGAAGCATCCAACAAATATTTCCTAAAACAATCCACCACACCAATACTACTTATAATGGCTATTATCATTAATCTAATATACTCTGGTCAAGGAACACAATGAATAACAAAAATCTTTAATCCAGCAGCAACCACCCTCATGACAATCGCCCTTGTCACAAAAGTAGGATTTTCCCCATTTCACTTCTGAGTGCCTCAAGTCACAAAAGGCGTCCCATGAACAGCAGACCTGATGCTAACAACATGATAAAATTGCACCCTAATCCACCACTTCAATACTACTTATAATGGCTATTATCATTAATCTAATATACTCTGGTCAAGGAACAATGAATAACAAAAATCTTTAATCAAGCAGCATCCACCCTCATGACAATCGCCCTTGTCACAAAAGGAGGACTTTCCCCATTTCACTTCTGAGTGCCTGAAGTCACACAAGGCATCCCATGAACAGCAGACCTGATGCTAACAACATGATAAAATTGCACCCTTATCAGTTTTATATCACATGTCACCATACATCAACCTAAATATACTATTAACCATAGTGATATTATAAGCCATAGCTGGAGGCTGAGCCACCTCCATCACAATCCTTTTCCTCATCAATATAGTATCATTAGGACATCGCCCATCACTATCCAGGTTTTTACCCAAATGACTACTTATCCAAGAGATAACAAAAATGACAACATCATTCTACCAACATTAATAGCCATGATAGCAGTCTTCAGCATATATTTCTACTTGCAGCCAACATACTCCACATCACTAACTGTATTCCCTTCCTTAAACAACACAAACACAAAGCAATTTGAACATACAAAGAAATAACCTTCCTATCATTATCAATCATAAAACCCAGACAATTACTACACATAACACCCATTCTACCAGTGCTAGACTAGGAATTTAGGTTAGTTCAGACCAAGAGCTTTCAAAACCCTAAACAAGTAAAATTACTTAATTCCTAAAAATAAGGAATTGCAAGACTTCATCCTACATCAATGGA
>NC_041231.1:108732301-108735859 GCF_002837175.3 Physeter macrocephalus | reverse complement strand
GAAATTGTTGTACACTCCTGAGCTGTTCCTTCTCAGGCCTGAAAAGGGCTGCTATCCCAGGACGCCTAAATTAAAGAATCTTAATACCAACAGGACCAGGCCTATGTTGTGGACAAGAGAGCTCATTTTCCTGAGTTCAAAGACAGAACAGAGGGATATGGCTGAGATGTGGGGTGAATCTGGAGCCCATGGGGATGCACTCTCCAAGCTCCAGGATAGGAATGGGGCCTCTGGGGTCCCAGGCCACCCACCACGCCCTCCCGAGCAGTATCCTGGCAATATTCCCTGTCAGTGATGAGGCTACCTAGCACTTGTCACACCCCGATGTTATGTCCTATGTGGGCCCCATGCTCTGGGGACCACACCCACACTCTGCAGGTCCATGCTACAGGGTCCTTCGTGCCTCAGGAGTAGAGAACACACAGCAAGCACTTCCCTCCCCAACCAGCAGGAGGAGGGGAGGAGAGCAGGGGCACCAGGGGAATCTCACTCAGACAACACCCAGGGGTGCCAGCGGGGATAGTGATGATGCAGATGAGGCACAGACCAAGAGATTGGACCAGAGCACGCAAAAGTCAGCTGGTCAGGTCCTGGCTCAACTGCACGCCGGACACCTTTGTCCCTCATACACCCCTTCCTCATACACCCCCTCCCTAAATTCAGATTCTTCAGATGCAAACAGGCAGAGCTTCAGATTGAAAGTCAGCTCTTCCAAAATGACCCGTCAGCAAACACTGCAGGATTCCACTCCAGTGGGGCCCTGGAGTTGACAACTCAGGGACTGAAGGGGACATCGGGGCCAGGGCCAGTGGGAGGTGATGGGGAGGGAGACTATCATAGTTGTAGAATTTGGGTTTTGAAAGATGAAAGTACTAGGCATGGTGGTGATGGTTCCACGAGAAAGTGAATAGATCTGACGCCTCAGAAGCTTGCACTTAAAATGGTGACGATGGTAAAGGCTATGTGACGTGTGTTTTATTTCCCTTAAAATAAATTCATAAAATAATGTATTTTTAAAAGAGATTCCATTTCGACTCCCGTTCATCACAAATGTCGGAGGCCCAGACACAGTCTGCTACCTTAGGGGCCATCACGGTACCCTCACATGGCACATGGGAGACCATTCTCAGTGGGGCCTAGTCTGTGCTCACCTGACCTCTGTCCAGGGGGACCCAGCCAGTGGTGACCCCCACAGATTAGACATATGATATGCTATGGTATTAATATGACACCATCAAACGTTGTCACTCACCAGAACACAGAGCAGCAACCCACTCAAACATGCATGACCTCATATGAATGTGACAAGATTAAGGGAAGAAAAGGAACCACAGGTTAATCAGGGCAACACGATCTGATGCCTCACAAACGTGCACTTAAAATGGTGACGATGGTAAACGCTATGTGACGTGTGTTTTATTTCACTTAAAATAAATTCATAAAATAATGTCTTTTTAAATGAGATTCCATTTCGACTCCCGTTCATCACAAATGTCAGAGGCCCAGACACAGTCCCCTACCTTAGGGGCCATCACGGTACCCTCACATGGTACATGGGAGACCATTCTCAGGAGGGCCTAGTCTGTGCTCACCTCACCTCTGCGCAGGGAGACCCAGGCAGTGCTGACCCCCATAGTTTAGACATATGATATATTATGATATTCATAGGACACCACCGAATGTTGTCACTCACCAGAACACAGAGCAGCAACCCACGCAAACATGCATGACCTCATATGAATGTGACAAGTTCAAGGGAAGAAAAGGAACCACAGGTTAATCAGGGAAACACCCTTAATGCAGAGGTTGGAAATCTCAAAGGGGAAAAGACACACTGCAGGCAAAGAGCACATAGGGGTTTCCCCATACATGTGACCCTGACGCATGCAGATGTGGTGA
The DNA here is from genome assembly GCF_002837175.3 of Physeter macrocephalus. Classification (NCBI taxonomy): domain Eukaryota; kingdom Metazoa; phylum Chordata; class Mammalia; order Artiodactyla; family Physeteridae; genus Physeter; species Physeter macrocephalus. Next base: position 108,733,960 of record NC_041231.1, on the reverse strand, counting down.
GACTCGTACAGTCCCCGCACCCTATAGCTGGGGTCGCACATCCACACTCACCACGGTGACCCACCTCCGCAGACGCTGTACCTAAAGTCACACGTTATCTCTCAACAGGTGACCCCTCCTACCCAGACCCCTCCACCTGGGTCACATGTCCACAGTCCCAGGGTGAACCGCCCTCCGCAGACTCCACCAACTGGGGTCACACGTGCGCATTCTCCAGGGTGACCTCACCTCCCCAGACCCTGCACCTGGGGTCACACATCCCCTTGGTCAGGACACGATGGCTCTGCTCTTGGCTCCCTAATGTGGAAACAAACTGGGTTCCTGGGACCTCCTGGGATGGGAAATAGTGTAAGGTGGGTCTCCTCTCCCCACACTTGTCCCACAGAAGTCCTCCTCTTTTCACTTTGGTTCTGTGCGATTTTACCTCTTTTTAAAGCTTTCATGCTAGAGTTGAACACATTACTTGGTTCTGGCAGGTGCAGTCCTTTCTTGTCTCCCTTACTTGTTGAGAAAACTCACAGGACAGCACGGCTGAAAGCCGAAGGGCAGCTCTGGATCCTGCTGAGTAGGGACGGCAGACAGGAAGGAGAGCTCAGCAGCAGCCTGAGCTGTTGCCCATCGGCCTTTTGCCCGATCTGCGTGCCCTGCAATCAATTCACCAGCTAAACCTGCCTCCCTACGCACCGTGCACGTGCTGGCAAATTGGAATAATCGGCAGGTAGCCCTCCTGAGGATTCTCCACGAGCCCCAGGGAAGGTGAACCTTGCAGGAATAAGGACTAAGGCCCCGACCATAGCACTGACCCTTGGGAGGACCAGGTCACCACACTCAGAAGAGAGGGTGGTACCTAGACAAGCCCACCTCAGCTCCAGACCCCAGATATCTAAGCACTGACCTTCTGATGCAGTCACGGAGCTTCCCAGTACTGAGGCCAGGCTGGGTTTCTACCCAGGTCCCCATACTCCTAGCGTGCACAGAACATGGTCAGGTCTAAATCTTCTTATTATAGACAACACATGGTCAGCTCTAAACCTGTACAGTAGACAGGACATGGAGAGGTCTAAATTTACCGTGTAGACAGAACTTGATCATGTTTCAACTAGCTTAGGGCTGATCTCATAGGAGGTACAGATCACACATATGGGTCTCTCATCTTTGGACAGCCTCATCAGGAAACTGAACAATATCGTTGTCATTAAACATTTCAACAGGCAAAACAGAAATGTTACCAGGGTCTCTGGCCACCTGATGGTCAGGATCCACCTGTGATCCAAGAACTTCTTAGATTGCAGCCTTGTCTGCAGCCAGGACAGACAAGAAGTGGCCTGAGTCCATCCTCCCACCCTTCCAGAAGGAGGCGGCAGCACAGGAGGCCCAGGCAGGACAGTTCTGCATGGTACGAGCCGGGAGATCCGGTCTGTCCATTCTGCTGGCCGATTCCGGGTGGGGCGCTCAGGACCGCTGAGAGCCCTGCACTCTGGTCCTGCTTCCCTGCAGCGTGTGCGTTTCCGGGTGGCGCACTCAGGGCCGCTGAGACACCTGCACCCTGGTTCTGCTTCCCTGCAGCGTGTGCGTGTGCGTGTGCGTGTGTGTGTGTGTGTGTGTGCGTGTGTGTGTAGAGGGGGCGGTGGCTGACGGCTCCAATGGCTCCCGTCCCGG
>NC_041231.1:108731054-108731801 GCF_002837175.3 Physeter macrocephalus | reverse complement strand
GACGTCAGAGAAGTGCCGGGAGCGCCGCACTCACAAACCCAGAGGCCTCATCCGGAAGGCAGTTCTGCTGTATATACTAAGTTTGGAAATCCAAACTGAAATGCAGCCAAGTATCTCACTGTATCGTCTCAAAAGATGGTTAAGGAGCAATTAATTACAAACCATATGTAATGAAATGAGTGTAGACACAAACTTTCCAACTTAAACCAAAATTCACTCAAAATTGCCCATAGACAAAGTTAAATTACCAAACTATTAAAATCCTAGAAAAAAAAAGATAATCTACATGACTTTGGGTCTGGTGACCTTATTCAGAAAACCGGAAGACAAACCACAAACTGCAAGAAACTATTTCCCAAACACATATCTGATAAAGCATTTGTACTCAAATTATGCCAACAACGCCACTAAAATTTGGTGAAGATTGAAACACACACCTGGCTCAAGAAGATAAACAGGCAGTAAAGCATACAAGAATATACTCAAGATGCTGGTGGAATGCATGTACAACCAACTTTGGAAGAGAGTTTGGCAGTTTTTTCCAAATCTAAACAGTCTCACATTAGGATCCAAGAAGTGTACTTCTTGTATTTAGACAACTGCTTTGAAAAACTGTGTTCAAACCAAAACTAGCATCAAGTAATGCACAGCAGCTCTATTCATAATGGCTAAAAACTTACAGATATCAGGAGGTCCTTCTGTAGATGAATTCATAAGCAAATTAGGGCACATCCATGTCAAGGGGAG
>NC_041231.1:108727254-108730469 GCF_002837175.3 Physeter macrocephalus | reverse complement strand
AAAAAAGGCTTATCAATGAAATAGGCCTGGATGTAAATCTGTGTAACAACCATACCCTTGTTTACTGGTCTTTGACCAATAACATCCCTTAAATGGCTTCCTCCATTCCCTAACATCTTTCTTTTGTTCTCAGCAGAAGATAGCATTTAAGCTAATGGCTTGGGCCATTTCAGGGAGTGACTCAGTTTTCCTGGGTATCTTTCAAGTATACAGGAGGTATGCATGGTATATATTAAACTTCTGATTGTTTTCTCCAGTTCGTCTCTCTTTCATTACAAGGGAGATCTCAATAAAGAACATAGAAGTGTAGAGGGAAAATTATTCTTCCTCTCATATACATGTAATGCAATAGTATTCAGAGATATAAAGGAGTGGACCATCAACCCGTGCAAAAAAAAAAAAAGAAATAGATGCATCTAACACTTACATTGCTAAGTGAAAGAATCCAGTCTGAAGTGCTACACACTGTATGACCTCATTTGTATGACATTCTAGAAAAGGTAAAACTGACAACAGAAAACAGTTTACGAAATATGTGGTTGAAATAGTCCATATGATACTTTAGTGGTGAATACTTGTCACTATGCATTTGTCTACACCCACAGATTTTTTTACAACCCAACAAGTAATTTACAATCTATTCAAACTTAGCTACTTAGGATATGGGAGTGTCAAAGACTGGAATACAGAATGTAACAAAGAATCTAACTGATTCAGAAATGTATGAAAAAACTCACTGTTGGTAGCGGGACAAATGGGCTGACCTAATTTAACTTTGGAAATGTACAGAATCTGTAGGCCAAAGACAAAATGTGCCATACATACACAGGGGACTCTATGTTCTTTCCCATGAGGGGTAGTAGCTAACAGTACTGAAACTACTATATCAGTAATCGAATGGAACAAGTACTTAATTTAATAAATGACAAATGGTGCAAGCCAGGTTTCTGACCACTGGAGTTGGATGTTACAGTCAAACAAAGGGAGAAGGTTACAATATCCATGTCATAACAGATCTGGTTGGAGATATCAGTATAAACTATCTTTAGCCTACACATAGTTCCACATGGAAATCTTTATAATTATGTGTATAGACATAGCCTGGGATACATGCATATATTTCTATGTACTGTTAGCTGAGCATATTTAGCTCCCACATGTAAGTTTTTAATACCATTCTCTAATAAAAAGAACAAGGGCTCTTTGAAGAAAGGGCTGATGCTAGGACTGAGACAGTAAATATATGAAGCAGGATAATCTTAAAATATCAGAAAGTAAAAAAGTACCAAAAATTTAAAAAACCCACAAAAGAAAAATTATGTAAAATGAAAACAGGAGCAAATGGAAAAAGCTCTCAACAGCCAAAGCAAGAAAAGTACCAAAAATTTTAAAAACCCACCAAAGAAAAATTGTGTAAAATGAAAACAGGAGCAAATGGAAAAAGCTCTCAACAGCCAAAGCAAGAATTAACTAAGCAGTCTAATAATGTAGTGCTGGATTATAACCAAAAGTTTACAATAATTATTCACGTGTCCAAACTGGTAAAAATAAATTACATCGTTTTTGATGAATGGTGTTAAACAGAAATCTCCTATGCAGAAAGCTTCTCAACAATGTATAGAGCCACTCAGCTGTCCATCAAGGATGTGAAGCTAACCCCTCCCTCCTCAAGTGTGGGTTCTGCATTATGACTTCCTCCTAAATAAGACACACAGGATGGGCATGGGAAGAAAATTAACCTTACTGTGGGAAAACTTGACAAACACTACTTCAGCTAGGTGACCAAAGTTAAGAATATAAGTGAGAAGTTTCCTTAAGGCCCTGTCCTCTTGATATATAGTGAAGAGGAGTCACTTCACCTCTGTGATCTGCTTTTTCAAATCCAAGTCTAACCACGACAAAACCACCAACCAAATCCCAGTGCAGGGCAGTCTATAAAATACCTGCCCAGTCCTCCTCCACACTGTCAAGGTCATGGGAACAAGGACAGTCTGAGCAACTGTCAAAGCCCAGAAGTGACTAAACAGACATGATGACCCCATGTCCTATGAGACCCTGGAACAAGGAAAGGTATAACAAAGGGAACATGAATAGGGACTTCAGTTAATAGTAAAGTATCAATATTTGTTCATTATTTGTCATGATTCTGTAGAAAATTGGAGAGGAAAAATTAAACGTCTAATAAGAGAAACCTACTGTAACAAACTGGAAATCTAGAGGAAAAGGGGTATTTCTTTGTAAAAACACATTACCAAAATGAACCCTGAATTAAGGAAAAAACAAAAAGACCAATTAATCACTGAGGAACCTCTCCCCCATACTGGTTATCCTATCACTGTTCCAGGGTTTCGACCCTGGAACAAGGAAAGGTATAACAAAGGGAACATGAATAGGGACTTCAGTTAACAGTAAAGTATCAATATTTGTTCATTATTTGTGATGATTCTGTAGAAAGGGAGGAAAAGTTAAACGTCAAATAACAGAAACCTACTCTAACAAGACACCTGAGGAAGGATCAGGGATTACTGATTCAGATGTATCAACCAGGACTTTTTCTTTTCCCAGTGACGGGACACACTTACGGAAGTAAAATAAATTAGTATTTATTGTCAGGGTAGAAATACATTAATACTTGCAAGTGGCAAGTTGAGGGAGGGGTCTGGACCTGGCAGGTCCCGTGGCTCACACTGTGTCAGTGTGACCTTGGTCAGGGGCTGTAGCTACTCATCCAGTGCTCTTACTGTCCTCCCAAGACTACAAGAAGTTCTTTCGCTTGCTGAAAAGTCAGGATCATTCGTGGTGGTAAACTCAAGTCTTTTTCCTTGGGCATCAGGTCCTCACATCTCAGAGGCTGGCCCAGAACAACCCATGTGCCCTCAGAAGACACACAGACCTCATCCCTGCCCCTGAGAGGTGGGAACCCTTGAGCTATGCCATCTCCCTGGCCATATTAATTGCCCATCCCTGAAAAACACTACTGCTCCTTTTCCAGTTTCTTCTCTCTCCTTTACTAAGAGGAAAAAACCAAATGCTATGGTGGTAAGGAAACTCTTGTGCAATGAAGTAACGGGAGGCTCGAGAATTATTCCATGCCATGGAACCCATAATTGGCAGGCTTTCCAGAGGCCACATGGATGCATATGGCTCTCCAAGACAATGCAGTGTCAGTGTAAACCTCCCATTGGGAGGTCCAGTTGCTCCCATATCTTTGATTC
>NC_041231.1:108694196-108726966 GCF_002837175.3 Physeter macrocephalus | reverse complement strand
TCTCCAGGACAATGCAGTCTCAGTGTGAACCTCCCATTGGGAGGTCCAGTTGCTCCCATATCTTTGATTCTTAATGAATATGAATGTCAAAAGTTTCTAACGACTGAAAGGACAAAGGACTGCAGGGCCACGGCCTGCTGTATGGGTGTTGTGTCAGGGACACACTCCAATGTTTAGAGGATTATTACTTCTCTTGGCAGCCTATGAGGCTGTGAGGGGGAGGCCTTTTCCTCAACCACAGGCACCTTGGTAGCTGAAACTTCTCAAAGGAATGTCTACACTGCCCAGGTAGCTCTTGAATTGCCCGGCATCATGGTCAGCTCCGTAACTGTCCATGAGGGCCTGACAATGCCCAGGCTGGACGGAGCTAGAGGACCACAGATGCCCGCCTGGAGAGCCAGAGGTCAAGGGCTGTCCTGCCTGAGACTGGATCACCTATTCATGCCCACTCGGATGGGACAAAGGATGTCTCCAGCGCCAGGAGGGCCCCACCAGCCCTTAAGAAGGCAGCAGCCGGGGGCTGGCAGGTCACTGCACCCAGTCCTGTATAAATCCACACATGTCCACTGAGCGCCCTCCTGTCTGGGCTGCGCTGGAACCTGGGGCTGCCCAGGCAGAGTAGGGCCAGCATCATCCCTCCCAGGTAGGAGGGCACAAGGAAACCATGCATGACTCTGACACCCTCCCCAATCCTTGACAGAGGTCGAGGTGGATAAGAAACAGTCCGAGACAAGAACAGACATTTCATTCTTCTCTCAGAGCCCAGGACTGAGGGGAGGGAGGCCAGAAAAACAGTTATTGACCTCAGCTCCCTGACTCCTGTTTGACCCTGGGCAAGTCCTATCCATTCTGGAGGCTTCAGAGAGAAGGAGAGGGGAGGGCAATGAGGGCCGATTGTGCTTAAACCTAACTCTAACCTTTACCCTAAGAACCCTAACCTCTAACCGTAACCCCCTAACAACCCTAGCCGCAGATCCCTAGACCCTAGCCACTGACCCCTAAACTCTAATCCCTGACCCTTTAACCACAACCCTCTACCATGACTCTCCAACAATGACCCATAACCCTAAACCGTGACCCTGAACCCTCACACGGACTCATCCCCAGGCCTGAAGCCTGGCCCAGTGGGTACCGAGGGATGACTGTATGAACTCTCAAATGAACCAAGGAATTCAATCTGCCTGACCATGAATTTAGCGATGGTTTCTTAGATTTGACAGTAAAGCATAAGAAATGAAAGAAAAAATAGATAAATTGGATTTCCTCACATTTACAAACCTTTGTGCGTCAGAAGAGGCTATCCAGAAAGTAAAGACAGCCACAGAATGGAAGACAATATTGGCACATTATGTATCTGATAAGACTCTACCTAGAATATACCCAGGACTTTTACAACTCAGCCACAAAAAGACAAACAATAACATTTTTGAAACAGACGAGTGGCTTGCATGGACTGCTCCCCAGACAAGACATACAAATGGTCAACAAGGACACGAAAAGATGTCAAACCTCAGTAGTCATGATGAAAACGCAAATTAAAGCCACAGTGTGATGCCCCTTCACACACACTAGAATAAAAATAAACTTTAAAATAAATTTTAAAATACGTAAATAAAAACAACAAGTGTTGGCAACAATGTAGAGAAATTGGAACCCTTAAAAGTTACTTGTGGAGATGTACAATGGTGCAGTCTATGTGTACAAAACTTTAGCGTTTACTCAAAAATATAAAATATAATTACCATGTGGTTCAACAACTCCACTCCTAGATATATACCCAAAAAATGGAAAACAGGCGTTCAAACAAAAACGTGTACACCAATTATTCATAGCAGCACTGTTCACAATAGCCCAAGGTAGAAAAGATTTAAATGTCCATCAGCAGGTAAACGGATAAGCAAAATAAGGTAGATCCATAAGCTGCACTATTCTGTCATATAAAGGAATAAAGTAAAATTATACAGCCGCTGTGGAAAACTGTATGGTGGCTCCTCAGAAACATGGAAAATGTATGATCCCTTGATTCCGCTCCAGGGTGTACACCCAAAATATTAGAAAGCGAGGACTGGAACAGACATTTGTACCCCATATTCATAGCAACATTATTCACAATAGCCAAAAGGTGGAAGCAACACAACACATCCTTCAACAGATGAATGGATAAGTACAGTGTAGTATACACACGATGGAATATCATTCAACCTTTAAAACTAAGGTAATTCTCATGCTACAATTCACATGCTACACTGTGGATGAACCTCGAGTTAATGCCATAGAACTGTATACTTAAAAATGGTTTAAATGGGGCTTCCCTCGTGACACAGTGGTTAAGAATCCGCCTGCCAATGCAGGGGACACAGGTTCAAGCGCTGGTCCTGGAAGATCCTGCATGCCACAGAGCAACTAAGCACACGAGCCACAGCTACTGAGCCCTCGTGCCACAACTACTGAAACCCGTGAGCCTAGAGCCCGTGCTCCGCAACAAGGGAAGCCACCGCGATGAGAAGCCTGCACACGGCAACGAAGAGTAGCTAGAGAAACTAGAGTAACTAGTTACTAGAGTAGTAGTAGTAGTAACTAGTAACTAGTAGTAGTAGTGACTAGTAACTAGAGTAACTAGAGAAAGCCTGCATGCAGCAACAAAGACCTGACACCGCCAAAAAATAAAAAATAATTTTTTAAAAAAGCTTTTAAAAAATGGTTTAAATGGTAAATGTTATGTGTTTTTAATGACAATGGAAAAAATGAATGAAGATAGGATTATAATGTGGAAACCATCATTATTCCTCATTATGGGGTTATGTGCCGGTTCCCTGGGAGAGTGGCCCTCCCACTCTCACAGGGTAAAACAAACTGGAGTATTCTGTGAATGTGGAAAGCTTTATACTGCTATTTAAAGTTTTTTTATACACTTGAAATTTACTAGAAAATAAAGCACTTATCAAAACAACCATGTCATACCACGCCAGAAATACAGACATCAAACTCTGTTATAGAGGCCAAGCCCTACCCAGATCCAGTTCACCCCCAGTGGTGACGCTAATCACCCTTGTAGGGGTCCACGTACTACAAAAGGCACCATGGGAAGGTTACACTGGGAGCCACTATGTCTCGGGTGCTGTGGGTGACCTGGGTGTGGCTGAAACCGTGGGAGTTCTGAATTCTAGTTTTCCACATTCAACCACCAAAAAACTCTTACAGCTAAAAAATGAATTCAGTAAAGCTGCAGCATACAAAAAAAAGATCAATGCACAAAAATCATTTGCGATTCGATACACCGATAATGAACCATCAGAAAAAGAATTAAAACAAAAATCCCACTCACAATTGCATCCAAAAAGATAACGAGGAGTAAATTTAACCAAGGACGTGAAGGACCTGCACATTGAAAACTGGAAGACACTGATAAAGGAAACTGAACAGACAAAAATAAATGGAAAGTTACCCCGTGCTCATGGGTAAAAAGAATACCGTGAAGCTATGCATTCTAAGGTGGGACTTCCCTGGCCGTCCAGGGGTTGGGACTCTGCACTCCCGCTGCAGGGGGCGCGGGCTCCATCCCTGGCTGGGGAACTAAGATCCCGCATCCTTCATGCCACATGGTGTGGCCCCCAATTTAATTTTAAAAAAATATGCATCCTAGCCAAATTAATGTACACTTTCAATGCAATCCCTACCAAAAGTCCAATGACATTTTCCATAGAAACAGAACAAACAATCTTCAGTTGTGTGTGGAACCACAAAGGACCCAGAAGAGCCAAAGCGACCCTGAGGCAGGAGAACGGGCTGGAGGCATCTCGCTCCCCAACTTCACACTTCATTATGAAGCTACAGTCCCCCAAAAATGTTGAATTGGCACAAAAACAGGCACACGGACCAGAGGAACAGAGCAGAGAGCCCAGGAATCAACCTACAGGTATGCGATCAGTTAATTCACAAGAAAGGAGCCAAGAACATACACCAGGGAAAGGACAGTCTCCTCAATAAACGGTGCTGGGAAAACCAGACGCCACACGCCAAAGAACAACACTGAACTCTGTCTACACCGCACACAAAAGGGGCCAAAAACCCAGTTTTCCATGTCAAGCCCTTCCTCTCCTGGGTCCTCTGAAGACAGACACCCGCAGCGGTCAGCCATGCACAGGAACCTTCTCCCCACTTTTCCTCACCTTCTCCCTCAGCGGCATCACCTCCCGGCAGGTCCTGAGGAGACCAGGCTCATGGTAGCATGAACTGGACCCCCCGGTGTCCCAAAGCTGAAGCCCCAGCGGGTCCTGAGGAGACCCGGCTTCCGTTAGTGTGGACTTGACCCCGGGTTGTCCCGAAGCCCGGCCATCAGCGTGGACTCAGCCCCGCGTGTTCCAGAAGCCAAAGCCCCAGCAGGTCCCGAGGAGACAGGGCTCCTCCCAGCATGAACATGAACAGCATGATCTGAACAGACATCCCGCCAAAAAAGATACAGAGAGTAAAAGTCATACAGAAACAAGCTCAACATCATATACCATTAGGGAATTCCAAATTAAAATCATGAGATATCACAGCACAACTATTACGACTGCTAAGCTCCAAAATATAACAATACCAATTGCTAGAGGGTGAGGAACAAAAGGAACTCACCCTCATAGCTGGGAGGATGCATGTGCAGCCACTTTGTAAGACAATTTGGCAGTTTTTTCCAAAGCTAAACAAGTCTCACGTTGGGATCCAACAATCACACTTCCAGTATTTAGGCAACCGCTTTGAAAATCTATGTCCAAATGCAAACGAGGATGCAATTATGCACAGCAGCACTTCCATAATGGCTAAAAACTTGAAATCAGGATATCCTTCAAAAGATGAATGCATAAGCAAATTGGGGTACATCCATGTCAAGGCGAGTAGAATACGTCACCCCAAAATATGTCTCTCTGGCATAAGGATTATTGGTCTGCTTTTACAAAGTAAAAAGGACTTCCCTGGTGGCTCAGTGGTTAAGAGTCTGCCTGCCGATTCAGGGGACACAGGTTCGAGCCCTGGTCCGGGACGATCCCACATGCCGCAGAGCAACTAAGTCTGTGAGCCACAACTACTGAGCCTGCGCTCTAGAGCCCGTGAGTTTCTTCTGTTTTTAGCTGAAGACAGTATTGTAGGGGATGCTTTTGGTCATTTCAGGGAGTGACTCAGTTTTCCGTGGTATCCCCCTTGTATTCGGAAGGTATACATGTTATTAAACTTCTGCTTTTCTCCTGGTAATCTGTCTTTTATTACAGGGGCAGGGGGGGCCTCAACCAAGAACCTAGAAAAGTAGAGGGAAGATTGTTTTTCCTCCCATACACATGCAGTGGAATACTACTCCGCAGAAAGGAATGCACCATCAACCTATGGAAAGACATGGATAAATCTTCAGTATATACTGCTAAGTGAAAGAATCAAGTCTGAGCAGGCTGCACACAGTATGACCCTATTGATGACATTCTGGGAAAGGCAAAGCTACATAGATGATAAGCAGATCATGGGGTGGGGGGTTTGAAGTATTCCATGTGATGCTCTAAGATGGATACCTGTCACTATGCATTTGTCTAAGCCCATAGATGTGCATAGCCCAAGGGGCCAATCATAACCTATTCAAATTTAGTTATTTAGGATGTAGGAGTGTTGCAGGATGGAATACATAATGTGACAGAATCTAACTGTATTAGAAATATATGGAAACAACTCACTGTAGGGGATGGGGTAAAAGCTGCTGACTTAAGTTACCTTTGGAAATGAATGGAATCTGTAAGCTAAATGGCCCGTATATAAACAGTGGGCTTTATTTTGTGAAGTTCTTTCCAGGGTGTAGTAGCTAACAATTCTGAAACCTCTGCACATGTAACGTAGAAAGGAGCAATGTATAGATAAATGGCAGATGGTGGGAGCCAGGCTCCTTGCTGTGGGAGTGTGAAGTTACAGGTACGCAAGGGGAGAGCCTCTGCCCTCGTAATCCTGGATCTGGGCTTCCTGGGAGGAAGCTGACTGGCCGGGGGGAACACACAGATCTTTACGCTGGGAAGACCCTGCAGACAGAGGAACTTCACACCCCATCTTTCCACCCATACATGCTGGAAACACTCAGCCCTCCGTCATCAGTCAATTGCAGCGTTTAAGACATTCTCACCCCTAAGCAGATAAAGGAGCGTGAGGGTCTTGCTTACCCCTAAGCTGTCCCAGAATCTAGGCCCTGGCGGTAGAGCCAGGTTTGGGGGTTCCTGGGCCTCTGAATCCAGGCCCTGGGGGTGGAGCCAGGTTGGGGGCTCCTGTGGCTCTGAATCCAGGCCCTGGGGGTGGATCCAGGTTGGGGGTTCCTGGGCCTCTGAATCCAGGCCCTGGGGGTGGAGCCAGGTTGGGGGCTCCTGTGGCTCTGAATCCAGGCCCTGGGGGTGGATCCAGGTTGGGGGTTCCTGGGCCTCTGAATCCAGGCCCTGGGGGTGGAGCCAGGTTGGGGGCTCCTGGGCCTCTGACCAGCAGGTGAGAGGAAGGAGGAAGACCGGTAGAAATGAAGTTTCCCTGCCCCGAGAACAAGGGAAACAAAGGGAACAGCGAACAGGCTAGAGAAGAAACGTAACCTGGCCTGAAAGAGCTCATCACTCCTTGTTTCACTTTGTCACTCGTTCGTAGTAACTAGGTTTGTACTTTACAAAGCTAACCTCACTCCCCGACACTATGGAATTTACCTTCGGCACCCATCACCCCTAACTGTGTGAGTTACAGCCCCTGCCTCTCACTCCCTAACCTTATTATGTCCAGCACTTACATTCTGTACGCCCCTCATAACAAATCACCCCCTACAGTTTTGCATTTCAGAAACAAGGTCACCGGCCGATAAACCAGAGGCAAACGGACGCAATTACCAGACTGCCGGACCCCGATTACCGGGCAGCCTGATGCCAGCTATGACTGTTTTGAAATAATGCAAAGGAAAGGAGGAATGCAAGACCTTCACTACTTTTATCCTTATCCTATACCCCAGACTGTGAGAGCCCCACATAAGAAATCTTCCCTGATTCTCAAGGAGGGGTGCCCAGTTCTTGAGGTGCTAGCCGGCTGTGTCTTCCCTGCTGCCTGGCAGAAAAATGAAGCCATCTCTCTCTTCCTCCAAAAGCCCTGTCTCCGTATTTCTGTTCGGCCTCAGTGCACAGGGAAGCCGATACTTCGACAACAGCCTGTGGCCAGTTCCCACACTAATTCCCCTCTACGCCCACAGCCCTGGCCCAAGCCCGATCTTGTGCCTGGTTCCTCCATCAGGCCTGACAAAGCTCCCTGCCCCACGCTGCGTCTCACATCCCACCCCAACGTGGTCTTTCGGAAGCATAAACGAGACTGTGACTCTCTGCCACCTGTACTCCCCCAAAGTTTCCCCACTTTCGCTAGGGTATCTGCCGGGAGAGACATCTGCCAAGGCCCTGAGAGTCCCCGGCAGCCCCACTAGGCTGCTGGCTCCTGGGTTCCCAGACACTGAGCACCTCAGCAGGCCAGGAGACACGGCAGGAAACCCCAGAACTGCTCACCACAGGAGGGGGCTGGCACTGCCACTGCCTGATCAAAGAGAGCAGAGAAGGGCTCCCCAGCTGGGACACTAAAAATGAGGTCACTAGGGTGGATCCTAATCCAATAGGATTGATGTCCTACAAGAAGAGACTAGGACACAGATAGGCACAGGGGGAGACCATGTGAGGACCTGGGGAGAAGATGCCTGTCTAAGCACCAAGTAGAGAGGCCTCAGAAGCCAGGCTGCACACACCTAGATCTCCGACAGCATCCAGGACTGGGAGATAGGCCTGTTATCCAAGCTGCCCAGTCTGTGGTATTTGTCACGGCGGTCCCGAGCAGACTCACAGGGTAACTCAGGGATCAGACTGGACAGATCCCACTCTCCATCCCCCAGTACGTGGCTTACAGGAGCCCCAGGCACTGAGGAGGGGGTCCCTGAGGAGGCACAAGATAAAAGATGCTAGGCATTAACACGACTGCCTTCACTTTAAACGTGCCTGAAGTCCATTCACACGAGATGGTTTTCTCCTGCATGTACATCGGCACCTTCAGTCTGAACTGCGACCTTTGGCTTCACCACCTCCACTGAGAGCATTAGCTTCACCTGCTGTGGCCCGTCTCCTATAAGATTTCCAGAACCACAGAGCATCGAAGCTTCACAGGACCCAGAGTCTGTGCACTAGCGTCCAGGTGACCCTCACAGCAGAGCCGCGCAGCTGCCCATCAGAACCCATTTCCCTTTCTCCTGTTCACAGCTACCCTGCACCTCCCAGCCTTCCCGCCCCTTCCAGCTGGGGCGCAGTGTCTCGTGTTACCAAGGGGAAGGGGTGGAGGTGGTGAGGGCCTTGGCCAGCCTGCATCCTAGGACGGAGGGCATGATGCCCACCTGGTCACCCCACCCTGCTGGTTGGAGCCCGCACCTGGAAGCAGGGAGGAGAAACAAGGGGGACAGAGCCTAGGGCCCAACACCCACCTGCCCTGGACTCTCGCAGGAAGGGGACAGAGACGTCTTGAGCTTCAGCCCAGTTTGGGGAGACACTTTGTTCCAGCAACAAACTTCTGCCTTAAAAGCCAAGGTGCTTTACAAAGCCCTCCCCAGCTGTCACAGAAAGTCAGGCTTAATCTCATCACACTTTCCTCAAACCCCAGCTCACGCTGAGACCACCTCTCAGGTGATGGTGCTTCAGAGCAGCTCCTTTAGAAGATCCCTGGAGTTCAGCTCTCCCAGCCCTGCCTTCAGTTTAAGCGAGAAGTTTCCTTGACAACCTTGACAAACCTGCTCAGTTTCCTTGACAACCAAGCTTTGCAATCTCCCAAACTCTTCTCCTTCAAACATTCCTATTCTAGGCTTGATGAGCCTAAAATGACAGCGCTGTCATCACGTGCCAGAAAGCAATATCCCCAAGCCCGTAGTTATTGGTTACATGATGCTATTGATGATGAAATCCCAGAAGAGCCAGCTTTGCAAGGTAACCACTTCTAGACTTGGCACTGGATCTCCTTCCACGGACAAAATGGAGTGGCTGTTTTCACGGGCTCCGTAATGGAAGAGCTCACCTAATGCAGCCAGGACTTCATCCTTTCCAGGTGATTCCAGGGTACTCATTCTCCCACGGGAACAGGACCATATCCGGGAAAAGCGTCTTTGTATATGTAGTTAAGGATCTCGAGGTGAGGTCACCTTGGGTTAGGGTGGCCCTCAATCCAATTGAGAGTCCTTATGAGACACAAAAGAGGAGAGACACAGACACAGAGGAGAAGCCACGTGAAGGCAGAGGCAGAGACGGGAGGGCTGCAGCCGCAAGCCTGGGGACGCCTGGAGCCCCCCAAAGCTGGAAAAGGCAGGAAGAGCCCTATCCTGGAGCCTCTGGAGGGACTTCAGCCCTGCGACACCTTGATCTCAGATGTCTGGTCTCCAGGCCTGGGGGGAGGATGAATTCCTGTTGTCTTAAGCCACCCAACCCAGCTTGGGGTCATTTGTTACAGAAGCCACAGAACCGTCACACGGACCCTGCTCTGTAGGACCCTGGAAGTGCGGGTCTCATTAAAGGCCAACAGAGGCTGGGTTACAGAACCCTTAGAGTCAGTATCGGGCCCCAGAAATCCTAAAGCAGTGGCTGGACACCAGAATGTTGAGGGGTCAGTCGGAAGCCCAGCCCTAAGGGTGCCGGCTGCACACGGCCTCCCCAGGTTTTTACGCCTGTACAAGTTGGGGATAAGTCTTTCCATCCTGATTCAGGGCCTCTGATATCACCGTTCACGTTGCTAATTAAGAACCCACTAGTTACACAGATGAAAACCCTATCAGGGCACTTGCTCCAGTGGTAAACAATTCTGAAGTTGGTCAGAGGTGGGGTCTTTCTCACGTGCAGCCAGCAGCCCCCCGCAAAGAGTGTCCTCATTGGAAAGCTGGGGGACCGTGGGGAGGCGTCTCTGAATAAACGTGAGCTGACCCCCAGGCCAGCTGCTGCTGAACTGTTCCCACCCTTCCCAGGTAAAACACCTGAATGTGTGCAAGGACCTTACAGGTTGCAGGAAAGGGCTTGGAGCCATCCCAGTCACAGCACACATGCCGAGTTGGTGCCTGCAGGCCAGGCAGGATGGTCGTGGCCCCGGGCGCTCTTCTGGAAGCTTTCCATTTCCCTACATGAGCTACCCCTCCTGTCCCGGCCCCCACTGCTTTTTTTCTTGCTTCCTCACCTCTGCCTGAGGAGAACTTCCAACGGCAGGTATGGGCAACAGATCCTCTTCCTTAGTATGTGGCAGCCCGGCAACTCCTGCAGAAGGTCCAGCAGAGCCCCACTCAGACGAGGTCACCCACAAGGCCACGGCCCCTCACTCTCTCCCACCAGCCCAGCCCCGAGACTGCTGACGAGGTAGACAATATGGCGTCAGGCACAGCTGCAGGGGCTCTTGCTGCCTGGAGCGGTGTTTATATAGACCTCAGCCCAGGCACACCTGGGGAGGGCTGGCCGGCCGAGTCAGGCTGCCCGCGTCAGCCAATCCTCGCCCCTCAGGGGCTCACAGTTGCAGAAATGGGCCTTGCTGCACCGGCCAGGTCCAAGGACAGGTGTGGGGTCCTGAGGGTCAGGGTGGACATTGGGTTGCAGCCCTGGTTTGTTTTCTAATCATTTTAACTGGCCCACGAGTGGGAGACAAATTCAAGAAGACCCTCTCCTCATGAGAGGAACCCAGGAGTCAGGGAGAGGAGGGGTGGTGGGTGGAGATAGAGGCCCAGTTCCCCAGGTGCAGTGGAAGCCTCTGGAAGACCCGGTGGAGGGAGGCCGCACAGAGTGACGCCCAGGGTCACAGACCTGTCGGAGCTGCTGTTGGTTAGTTCAGGTCCTGCTCTGCGGTGCTCTGTGTCAGCTCTGAGCGACAGGGGGGCTGGGGGTGCTCTGCAATGAGGGCTACGTGCAGGGTTGCTGGGTGCTGAGCCCTGCTGGGTGCCTGCCCAGGGGAGATCTGTATCCTGGGAGGAACCCGCCCACGAGAGCCCTGTGGGCTGCTGGGTGTTTGTCCAAGCGAACTCTTTATCCTGGGAGGAGCCTGATCACAGGGGCCCCGTGCGCTCGGAGGGGCATGTGAATGAGCGTCCTTTCTGTGCAGCCGGCACAGAGTTGCTTAGCGACGCCCCTGTGGGCAGCGCTGGGATGAGGTGAGAACCAAGAGATGCTGGGGCCCCTGAACCCCAAGCTGGGCTCCTCAGAGAGATGAGGTCCGTAGGCGGGTGCTGACCTCTGTGCTGTGTGACAGAGGCCCCATGGATACCTCTTGTGTCTTCCACCTGACACCAAAGAGGCCTCCCCAGGACAGAGTGGACAGCCTGCCTGGGGCAGGTGGGAGCTCCTGGTGACCCTGCAGGGGACACGGGAGGGAGGGACCGGGCAGGAGGGGAATGGACGCCCAGGCAGAGCCATGGGGCTCGGGGCCGAGGGGGCCTTTCTGGGTCTGAGCTGGGAGTGGACGGGCAGGTGGTGAGTGTGATCCAGGGAAGCTGCCCTGGTGATGTGAGGCTGAAACCGTTTCAGAGTAACAAGCCTCCCAGGTGACCCCCAAAACAGGATTGAGATGAATCCCATTAAAGGAAGCTTTTGTAACAGGAATCTCGCTGAAGGGAGGGTTTGCAAAGTAAATCCCCCTAAGAGGAGGCTCTGTGAGCGGGTCCCGGGAGGGGATGAAGGGAACAGGCGTGAAAGCTGCGGGGAGAGGGCAGTCCCCCTGGGCGGGCGGCGGGCGCAGACCCCTCTCCGTGGTCCCACAGCTGTGCTTCCGGCCGGATTACTTGGCTTCTCAGAGCCTCAGCTTCCTGGTCTGCTCGTGGGGTGATGGCAGCATGGATGGACTAGTAATTTGCTCAGAACGGGGTAGAAAGAGGTCTTGTGGAAATCTCGCAGAACACCATCTGCAGGCGAATCACAGGTCTGTCTTTAGGGTCGGGAGAGCAAATCCAAGCGTATTTCCAGCAGAACCTGGGATGGTCTCGGTCTGGTGGATCCTCCTGTTTCCTGAATCATGGAGAGGGAAGACTCTAGTGGACACTGGCAGGTTCATCCCACACCTGGAAGCACCTGGACCTCAAGACCCAGCGGCCCCCGAGCCCCGTGTCTGGGCCTCTGAGAGGCAGGCAGGTTCATGCCACACCTGGAAGCATCCGGACCTCAAGACCCAGCGGCCCCCGAGCCCCGTGTCTGGGCCTCTGAGAGGCAGGCAGGACAGGCCGGCCTCCTCATCGGCCCCCTTCCTGCCAGAATACGCGGGGCCCAGGCCAACATCAGGGAGAAACAGGGATGGCAGGGGAGCATGCCATGTGGGAAGACGACACGTGGCAGCTCGTATATGTGACGTCCACACCAGTAATGTGGGTTGGTGGGACGTGGACACTGGGAGGAACAGGTGGTGGGTCTGAGCAAGCAGGGGCTCCCCGTGGAGGGGGTGCGTTGAGCTTGGCCTGTGCCGGTCCCTGGACTCCACTGGCCTTCCCCCTCCTGGCCCCCAGGGAGGAGGAGCTGAGCAGGGTTGGTGCGGTGACATTCTCATCCTGTCGGTGCTTCAAGCTCTAGGTCGGGGAGCCTGTGGAGTGGGGGTCCAGCAGTGCCCACCAGAGAGGCCTGGGGAGGATGGGCAGGAAGCACTGGTGTGGCTATCACCTGTGCGGAAGCTTAGGAGCCAGTGTCCAGCGGGAGCTCTTGCCCTGCACGTGGGTTTCATGTCCACAGCTCAGATCAGCTTCCAGTGGCTCAGTTTGTTTTCTAGACACAAAGCAAAGTCCTAATGTCCAGTATGTCCACTGCCCATGACAAAGCACATCTGAGCTGGTGCCAGGTGCTGCCTCTGGGCCCCTTCTGACTGGACGCCTGGCAGCCAGTGTCACCGTGTCATGATTCTGCGTCAGGTGGTGTTGGGCATTGGGGGGTCCAGGCCCATGAAGGGCCATACTGTGCACGGAGCCGGTGCCGTGGCTGTAGGTGCGCCCTCCAGTCACTCCGTGGGCAGAGACCACCATCCCCGTATGGACGAGGAGATTGAGACAGGGCGTTGGTCTGACACCTGCGCTGGGGCCTGTGGCTGGCACGCAGAATGGTCAGCAGGGGCCATGAGGTCAAGGAAGGCGCTCTGTGTGTTTACACGGAAGATGTAAACGTCAGTGCAGATGCAGAGCTGCCTGCAGACACCGCTATGAAAGCCCTGGATTCCTTCTCGAGAACATCAGGGAGGGGGCATTCAGGCTACAGAGCAAACAGCCCCTTCTGGTCGCTCTTGTGGAGGAGAGGTAGCGTAGGCAGGGGACCGGCCCGCAAAAAACCCAAACCAGCTCCCAGAACAACTCCCGGAATTGTCAGGAGAAGAGGTTCTTCCATCTACTAGCCGTGGAGGGAAGGGTTGGGGTCGGCAGGGCCACCCTCACCTTCGGGGACTTGCTGGGAGGCTCACAGCCGAGATGGGTCACGGTGCACAGTAGCGGTGAACTGGGGCGCCCGTGTGCCGGCTGCCTCCCGCCCGCTTCTTCCCACGAGGGTCACAAGAGTGCCTCTTCCCCCAGCCACAAGGGGTAAAACCGCCGCATTTCCCCCCAGGGAAGCTCATTAGAGACTGGGCCCCCAGCTGGGGCTGGTCACATGGTGTTGTCTGCCCTCACCCTCCAAAATGCCAGGGCCCAGGAGGGGAGCCGGTGTTCAGCATGCACCACAAGGCTTGTGCAAACAGCGTAGACGCAGGGGGCTGTCCCTAATCGGAGTGAGGGTCTGGATCAGGGCAGGGGGCTGCTCACCAGCTGCATTAGCTTCCTATCACATAACAAATGACCGCAAACAAAGGCTGAGGACAGCACAAACCTGGAGACCCAGTCCTGGAGCCCAGACGTCTGAGGTCAAGGTGTCCCAGAGCTGAGCTCCCTCCAGAAGCTCCGGGGAGGGTCCCGCCTGCCTCTTCCGGCTTCGGGGGCCCCAGGCGGCCCTGGGCTCGTGGCCGCGTCCCCCCCTCCGTCCGTGCCTCCGTGTGCACGAGGCTTCTCCTCTGAGTCTCCTCTCCTGTCTCTTAAGGACATGGTCCTTGGATTGAGGGCCACCCTCATGCAGGATGACCTCATCTCGAGATCCTTAATTATATCTGCAAAGATCATCTTTCCAATAATGGTCCCATTCCCAGGTTGTGGGGGTCAGGACAGGGACATAACTTTTGGGGGGCCCCCATTCAACCAACTACTGCAACCCAGTTCCCAGACACCCGCTGAGGGCCATCCCTGCTGACTGACCCTCCTCAGGACAGCAGTCAGGCTCGAGACATTGTCTTCTGCATGGAGGTGTCTTTCGTTTCTTGTTGCAAACTCAGCGCGAGCTGCGGGGGATGCTGCTGGCTGACCTCCCCGTCTGTCCTAGGACCGTGACGAGCTGTTCTCCCTGGCAGTGTGGGAGCGTCACCAGGGCTCCCTGTATGCACTCTACACTGACCGCCTGAAAGGCCAGGCCATCATCAGGCCGGGTGGGAAAGTCTCTGACGATGGAGAACACAGCTGCCCGTGCCTGGTGAGCCCAGGGCCTGACGTCCACCCTGTGGTCAGTCATGCCTCCCTACATCCTAGGACAGGGTCACACATGCGTATACAGCCGGATGCACAGCAGCGCATGCAGCAGGCCTGATGCCTACTTCTGCCCTGAAGGTGGGGGATTAGTGATGGTGGAACATCCCTGCACGACGTGGGGCTGAGCCCGGGAAGGCTGTTGAGGTGAAGCATTTTGGGAGCATCCGGAAGGAGCCTTCACCTGTCAGCACAGGTGGATTAAGGACACCAACTGAGGAAGGGCAGGTCGGGGGGCCCCGGGAGTGTCCTGGGTCAGCCCTGAGGCCAGACAAGGGGTGTGGAGCTGGGGGTGACGTTGGTGAAGGGGAGGGGCCCAGTGCCACCACCTCAGGTCCAGCCAGACCCTGGCCCAGAAGAGAAGGGAAGCCAAGTCCCCACTGCTGAAAACACCAGTGTAAGGCATTCGCCCTCATCTTCACCGGGGGGAGAGACCCGCAAATTTAATTGGAAAGAGTGTTGGTGCTGAGGTGGGAAAGTGTGGGCACTTGGAGCCTAGAAAGGAGCCTTGTTCCCGTGGGGAACAAGGCCACAGGGAGACGGGCACAGACAGGGATGGACGTGGCCAGGGGCTGGGCATGGGATGGGGGGTGGGGATGGACAGGGGCGTGCACAGCAGGTGTCCAGCCCTGGAGCACGAGGTCCCATTCTGAGGTCGTGGGAAGTCCATGCATCTTCCTGGGGGCCTCTTGGGGTGATAAATGCTCACGGTCAACACTCACGTTCTGGAAATATTTCTTTCATATAATTATATGCGGAAAATTTCACAGAAATATACGTATAGTATGAACACATTTGTTTTAAAAACCTCAACTACCAGAAATAGATTTGTATAAATACCTATTTGTACATTGATGTGAATGCAGAGAATGGACTGAAAACATGGGCCTGGTTACATCTGAAAAGGGAAGTTGGCCTAGACGTGGTCAAAAGAGATCTTCACATCAATCAAGTTATTTTTTAATTGTTTACATACATGTTTTATCCCATCATTGTTCATTATTTCTGCAACTGTAGAAATCAATAGAGTTTTTTTTAAAAAAGCTAAAACAGCAAGAAATTGTGAAGCACGAAGTCTATGGGTTGCCCGTGACAGAATCCCATGCAGCCAGGGCCCCTAGGCATGTCTATTCTAAACCACATGTGAGGGGACTTCCCTGGTGGCGCAGTGGTTAAGAATCCGCCTGCCAATGCAGGGGCCATGGGTTCGAGCCCTGGTCCGGGAAGATCCCACATGCCGTGGAGCAACTAAGGCCGTGCACCACAACTACTGAGCGTGCGCTCTAGAGCCCGCGAGACAGAACTACTGAGCCCACATGCTGCAACTACTGAAGCCCACGTGCCTAGCGCCCGTGCTCCACAACAAGAGAAGCAACCTCAGTGAGAAGCCCGCGCACCGCAACGAAGAGTAGCCCCCGCTCGCCACAACTAGAAAAAGCCCGCGCAGCAACAAAGACCCGAGGCAGCCAAAACAACGCAAAAAAAGTGTTATTAGACTGCATGTGACCCACAGGATCACAGATGTGGATGCTGGAAGCGGCCTTAGAGATACGACCAGCTTCCTCAGCTCAGCAAAGGCATCTTTTAGAATAAATCACAAGATAGGGGTCTGTGGTAGGGAATAGGGAGTGTAGACTACAGAAACAAGGGTTCTCCAGAACCAGTGGAAATTCCGGTTCATTCTTTTTTTTTTTTTTTCCATTTCATTCTTAATTTTACTTTCATCTTAAAATGGCCTTGCCGCATTAAATATTTTAATAAAATCTAATGTAATATAGGGAACCCTTCCAAATGCTGTTTATTCCCAAGTAATGGTTGGGACCTCTTCTCTTCCATCTCA
Source organism: Physeter macrocephalus (assembly GCF_002837175.3). Classification (NCBI taxonomy): domain Eukaryota; kingdom Metazoa; phylum Chordata; class Mammalia; order Artiodactyla; family Physeteridae; genus Physeter; species Physeter macrocephalus. Next base: position 108,710,539 of record NC_041231.1, on the reverse strand, counting down.
TAATATACCCTCTTTACCCATACTCCTGAATTTTTCTTCCCCCTGGTCACCAAGAACCTTGCAGCCATTCTAGCGACTACTTAGTCAGACTTCTAATTTCTATAGACTTCAGACTTTTAGGGACAATAAGAGCTTACTCCAAACTTCTTCTTTCCATAATTTAAAAAGCAAACAAATAAAACAAAACCTTCTCTGGAGCCTAGTTTTTATTCTCCCTCCACCCCCTTGCATCCTTTTACTTTACCGTGCTGTCTTCACCTTCCTTTTTAGACCAAGCCCCTGGGGGAAATATTCCCCTCATCTCCATCACCCAATCACTTTTTTTTTCTGGGCAGACTGCTGAACTTGGGGGATTTATTGCACCCAGGTTATATACTCAGCCGCAAATGACAATAGAACCCACCCAGGATGGCACCGGTCCAAGGCACTGGGCCATAGGCAATGGTTTCAGTCCCTGTTAGGGTAGCTCTTTTATCAGATGTGCTCTTGATTAGGCAGAATCTGTGGATGAAGACAAAATTTCACACGTTGGCTGAGTGGGCCAAGTCCCAGCCAGCAGTTCAGGGTCCAACACCTTGATTCCACCCTCCAGCTTCTACGGACTCACCGTACCGCACTCGGCCTGTTGTTCTGGATCCCTGCCCTGCCCTTTTGCTTTGAGCCCTTCAGCTGGCTCATATGCTTCTTCCTCCAATTCGCCCTCATGGCCCAGAGGGATCAGAGTGGAACTAGGGCTGGGGCACACCGTTCTCTCTTCCATTCCTGCAAATCTTGCTGGCACACTGATTTGCGTTGGTCAATTCTCTCCAACAGCAAAGCCAACGACCTTTGCATTAAAACATTTAAATATTCTGATTTACTTGCTGTTGGTCGTACATTCCTTACTTCTCCTTCCTCTCTGGTCTTTCCTTCTTACTACCCCTTTTCTCTAACAGTTTCTTAAATGACAGTGTTCCTCGTTTCTGTCCTATTTCTCTCCTTGTTTTTCTCCTCTTTTCTTCCTTCCTTTTCCCTGTCTTTTCCTTCCCTTTCCTTCTGTTTTCAGTCTTTGCACCTCCTCCTCATGGCCTCGTCCTCCCTTGAGGATGTACTCTTGAACTCATCTCCAGACCTCTCTCCCAGTCATTGCCTCCTGGACATCCCACATCTGTGTCCCGCAGGCACGCTGGCTTTGTCCAAGACAGACTGTATAATTCTCCCTCTAAACTTACTTGTCCTTCGTGCCTCCCCAGAAAGCATCCATCCCAGCTGTACACTTTTGCATCATCCTTGTTTCTTCCTCTATTCTTAGTCGATCTGATCATGCCCCTCCCATCTGCTCACAGGCCAAAATCTGAACTCTTGGCATACCACACAAGGAACTCCATGATCTGAAACTGCCAACCTCTCTCCAGCCTCATCTCTGACTGTCTGCATTGCCTGCACACGTGCACCTACACACTGGAAAGTCTTTACGGCTCTGTGTGTGGTGCCTTTGCTCAAGCTGCCCTCTTTGATGGAATCCTCTGCTCCCATTTGCCCACTCTGGAAAGCACATGTCTTTCAAGATTCAGCTAAAGTTTCTGTGATACTCCCATAAAACTATTCTTCTTCTCACAGGTAGAATTTACAGCTTCCTTTTTATATTTCCTCTGTGCTCTGGGCACACTTTTTTCTCCTGCAACACAAAAGACATTTATATGTCTTAATTATTAAATGAGAAGGCCCTTGGGGACAAATTCAGCACAGTATTAGTCACACAGCAGGCACTCAATGAATGTTTATTGCATGAATAGGTGAATGAATGAATGACAATAACTAAATAACTAAACTAGCGAATACTCCCGCTACAAAGGCAAAAATCAGTTTTTGTTTCTCAGTGGCCATCCAAAAACCCATAGTATCACTGCCTGGATGTGGGACTGGACGCTTGGGGGATATAAGAGAAAAGTTACGATTTTCATTGTATTGTCCCATCTTCAAGCGGGAAATTTGCTGAAAGAGTACCAAGTTGTTTAGTACTATGAATGTATTGGAAGTCCAGAAATGAGAAAGATGAGCATGTATGTCCATGGTCCCTTAGGATTTCATGTAGGAGCACAGAAAGGATGGGGGCGATCTAGACTAGAATAAGCAGTATCTCTTTTAAAAAGAAGTGAGCAAGCAAAACAACTGCTAAAGTTCCTCAGTGTCTAAAAACTTCAACGACCTTCACAAATACTAGCAATATTTCTATGCGATTTTCAAATGCTATTTCAGTTTTCTATTTCAACATAATTTCACTGTAGCTCCACATACAGCAGGTACTAAATACAAGAAGGGGTCATTTATGCGGTGTTAGAAGCAGAATGAGGAGGACACAAGTCTTCTTAGATCTAACAGTGAGGCCAGGAGAGCCTCTCGTTTCAGGGGATCAGGAGATCTAGGCCCTCAGAATGTAGGAGCTGGCAGAGGCCTTACTCAGCATCTAGCCTACCTAACCCCTTATCCAATACCCTTCGTGATGTCATTCAGCCTCTGCCAGGACATGAACAATAATGGGGCGCAGATTATCTTACAAGGGAAGAGAGGATTGGGAAGCATTCCCGGCAAGGGAAAGAAAGGTAGATCCAGAGAAATGCCAGGGTGATAGCTACGGGCCTGCAGAAGGCAGCTTCTGTGAGAAGATGTGCTAACATCTGGACATGTTGAGTGTGAGAGGATATCAGTAAATTCATAGGCAGCTGGCCTATGAATGTGTGGATGGGCACCGTGCTACGTCTGAGTATAAGTGAGAGATTAGACCCCTGTAGGGAGAGATCCATATAGAAGCAGGAATTGGAGCCATGGGGCAAATGTTCTACAGAAGTTTATCTTTAAACCAACTTTTCAGTAAGAAAAAATCTAAAAGGTGTGCCAAAAGAAAGTACTTGGGTACTTGGACTAGTGTACTTGAAACAGTCTCCTGTTTTAGAGGTGAATGGGTCTGTAATTTATTTTTACTATGTAGGTCAATATGAAAAATCTGCTTTGTAAAGGCATAAGGCCTCTTAGCATAAATAAAATACAAGAAAATATGAACTATATAATGTAATCGACTGGCTTAGAATGCAATCAAACTCATACACAGTACTGAGACACCTGACTGAACTGTGTTTCAATTTCCACATTTCTTTCATTTCCTTTATGAAAGCTACACTAAGAAAAACAAACTCCCCTGAGTATTCTTATGATACCTTTGGTGAGTGAAACAGTAATCTCAGCAAAGTTTCTTCTTGGTATCAGAAAGCAAAATTTCAGGGTTTTTTTTTTTTTTTCTTTGGCGAGGTGAGACTAACTGCCATTCAACACCAAAGACACAATATTTATTGGCACTTATTTTTATTGAGAAAATAGTCATTTATGGATTAAGATATTATGTTATGATCTGCTGAGGTATCATATGGTTCTAGCATATTATGAATGAAATTCCAGACAAAGGTGGAATATTTACTTGGAAAAAGGTCAACATTTAACAGTCCCTGAGAATGTACATTGAATGTTGTACATCTATATAGACCTAAATTAAAAATGCAAAGGTGACGTAATAAAAAATATGGGCTTTTCTACTAACAACTGATCAATTTTAAAGGATATTAAAATTTATATATATGCTAGTCTGTTGAGGAAAATTGAGATTCAACATTGTCTTATAAAGATAATCTACTATGGTTACTTTATTATATTTATAAAATACTTTTGTTGGGAAGAAAGCCCTTAGTTACATTGATAACCCCACGAGGGTCTATATAGCCCTTCAGCACTCAGGTCATTACATCGGATCAGCAAGGTGACGATGAGCAGGCTAGTCACTGCAAAGTCAGGGGATTAGACCAAACCTCCGGGGCAGACAGATGGCAACCTGAAGCGGGCATCGTGGTTTTCTACAACAGAACCCTCTAACAAATACCATTTCCTGTGATAAATATCCATGGTCTCAAGGTGGAACAATTAACAAAAACCCCAAACCCTTCAACATTATCTAAAAGATTTTGCCCTATCTAAACAAACTGATAAACGCATTTTGTAACGACAACATACAAAATAAGTATAGATTTAACTTAAAATTTATTGTAAAGGATGTGTAAATATTTGCTAGACTTATCTGTCTAAGCACAGGCTAATGGTTAAGTTAAGTACTTGACAATCTCAAAGCAACTGCTCCCTCGAAGGTCCCTGTTATTGAAGTTTGAGGCATCAAACCTCGTCCTAATTTTTAGCCAGGGCTGAATTCAAGATATCAGAACCTTATAATTTTCTAAATCCCCTTAATGATGTAGAGAAGTTTATTTGGACATGAACATTCCATTAGACAGTGCTTCAACTATTTAGCCTAATATCAGGTAACATTCTCTAGCAATAGCAATATTAATAAGAGGACGAGAGGACACTTTTGGAGGTAACAGGTATGTAATGGCACAGACTGGTAACAGCCACGGATGTATACTTATACCAAACTCATCAAGTTGTTTACATTAAATATGTACAGCTTTTTGTATGTCAATCATACCTCAGTAAAGTGTTTTTTTAAAAAAAGAACTGTTAGAAGAGGAGTAGGCTGCTTGGAAGGTAATGAGGTTTGCTTCCGTGGAAGTGACAGATGGCCTTCCTCAAAGGCAGAGAAGAGGACGTCTATATCCCATCCAATGAAAAATTTAACAAGTGCAGGCCACAGACACTGGCAAGGGACCTTGGCCTTACTTTCAGGTGCTGGTGACTCAGAAACCCTACCGCTGCCCCCTCTTCAGCCCTGCATACCTTTTGTAACTGGACACCATTGAAACTGCATTTAGGGAAAATTACAATGTGTATCTCTTAGCCACTTAATTCATAGAATGTGCGTAAGGCAATAGCAATATTGATCAAGACACGGATGTAGGACTTTGATTCCGGCCTGTCCTCCCAACTTGGGCCTTACCTACTCCCTCCTGGTGGCACAGGTATGCCTAGAGAACCTATTAGTGAAGGAGGAAGCATCTCTCCTCACCAACCACCAGGTTACCTTCTCAAAGTCAGCTTCCTGCTTCCAGGAGAGGCTGCCTGAAGCCCACCTCTTCTGCACTCTCACCTGAAGAATCAGTTAAAGAGGAGTGGGAAGCCAGGGACCCAGACTCCGGAGACACGGGGAGAGGAGTGCTCTCTGTTTTGTTCTTGTTCCTCCCCAGGTGGCCCACAGCTGGAGGGCCGGTTGGGCAAACAGATTCTGAGCAACCTTCGGGGTAGCTCGGAGCCTCCTTATTGGCAATTACAAAGCAGTGGAGAGAAAGGTGTTTCCAAGAACTGAAGCTAAGAGGAACTAGGCAAGGGTAACTGGGAAAGATTAACCAGAGGAGGCTGCTTCGTGTACCCTCTGCTGCCTTTTTCCCCCGCAGTGGTTCTACAAAGGCAGCAGCTGCTGTAATTGAGTCTACGCCATCAAGCAAGGTGAATTAGGGAGAGTACCGGTAGGGAAAGTACCTCCAAGTCTCCCACACACATTCTGCCACCTACCCATCAATGCGAACCTCTTCTAGTATCTTTTCTCTTTTTAGAGCTCGTCTTCCTGCAGTGACCTCAGCCTCATTCCAGTCATACTATTATTATCGCCATTTACAGATGAGAAACATTTCTGTGTGCCATAACTCTAGCAGGGTACGCATTTAGAATATGGTCTGCCCTTTGAGAAACTTACTGTTTCCTTAAGAATTTTGTGCCGGATGTCTTCCTTTGTTCTTCCAGACCCATTCTCCACCCCGACTGGCGCAGTGGAAGCCAGACCAGAGTAGACCACGCAACGGCCCCGCCCTCTGATTTCCTGTTGGGGCCAGCCTGTGGGGATCCTGGGGGAGACCAGACGTGAAGAGGGAAGGAGCTTCCCTTCAGGCCCAGCCGTGTCTGTGCAGCTGTCATTGCTCACCTCTCTTCCTGGGTTCTGGGCTCTCAGTATACTTAGAAGTGGTAAGTGCTTCCCTGTCACAAGGGCAGGAGTAAACTTCACTTTTCCTTGTGGTTTCCCTATTCCCTGTCCACACTTATAAATAGGCCCCTTTGTTAAACCCTTCTTATATATTCTAATGTAAAAATATCCTAATCATCTGTTTTCTGCTAGAACCCTAAAGAAAAATCAGTCTTACTCACATTAAGCAGACAACAATTTAAGAGAAAAAAAAAATATGTTGGTAAGAACTGTAGATTTCAGAGATGGAAGAACTGATGCGGAACCTTGCTGTAAGAGCTCAACCGACCCCAAAGGCCACCATGCACGGACATGTCATTCACCATCCAGGGAAGCACCAGTTTCCCTAAAGCCTCCCAACTGGGACTGTGAGCGCAATATCAAGGAGTCTCTCCTCTAGCTGGGTCATTGCCTACGCTTGGTGTTTTCTTTTCGAATGAAACCCTTCTACATAGATGCAGGATGGCAGTTGAAGTTAGTGCTACAGTGTGACGCAGTGAACCAGATATTTTCTTCTCTGAGTAGAGGGTACCTGAAGGCTCTGGGAGTTCTTGTGTACCTGGGAGAAAGATGCCAAATGGTATGGCAGGAAGGGAGGCAGAGGAAGGCAAGTGCAGGTCTAGAAGGCAAGCATGGGTGTGGAGTCTTCTCCACCCACTCCAATGTGTTCTCCTTACTGGGCTGAGGGCCTGACCTTGCATTTCAAAAGGACAAGCTAAGGACAAAAGTGGAAACAAACTAAACGTCTAACCGTTATGGCCCAGCAGCACAGTGAGGTGTGCAGGGTCATGTGAAAACTGTGTAGAAGCATGGGAACTGTTTATGATATAAAGTTAAATGAATCAAGCAGGACATTAACATATGCCAGGGTTACAACTCTGAAAAGTGTATATGAACATAGATTCTAGAAAGATAAAACCGAAAAGAAAAATAGGATTATGGGTACTATTTTTTGTCTCTTATGTCTTTGTTGGAAGAGGTAGTCCTCTGTGGGCCTCTTGCCCCCTTAAACACCTTTCTGGGAATGCCAGGGCACAAGGCCCCGACTGTTCCTTTAGCCATTTCTCAGCACTGTTTGTACAGCTGGTAACCTTGAGAGATGTAACAACGTTCCCCAGACAAAGAGCAGGCTCGCTTACTACTGGCTGTAAAAGCAGTGGATTCCCTAAACTCTGTGTTCCTCAGCTGTGATGCAAGCCACTGTGTGCACAGGATCTCTTCCAGCCCATCGCATCACCTGTGTGGGAACCGAGGGCAAAGGGAACTGACTCAAGCTGCTGCTGTGCTGCGAGTGATACAGTCCTTTGTCTCCGGCCCAGAAGTCTCAAGTCTTCTGCCAACATCCATTAAACAGTAGTAACGGGTTGATTTACGTAGCTTATAAGGAGGGTAACATCCAATCTCAAAATCAATGTGTGATTATTTCTTTAATATTTCTCTTGCCCACCAAACTGTGGATTTCAGGGGATAAGATTTGCATCTGTCCTTTTCACCACTGTTTTCCCAAGGCTGAAGTTAACCTGGCACAGTGTAAGCTTCAACAAACATTTGTTGGGTGATGGATTGAGGGAGCAGAGGTGTCTAAGAAGCAAGTTCTGAAAATGAATTCAAACCCAAATATGGGGTTTGAAGGTTGGAATGACACTTTGCAATCGTATGTCCCTATTGCTCAGCAACAATTAAAGCAGCATGATTTATCGAGTACCGGAGGCCAGGCCCTCTTCTGGGTGATTTTCCAAAGCTATCACATTTAAATGCTCACACCGTCCATTTTCCAGGCACCGCCTTGTGTACCGTCAACCCTGAGGGAAGCCGACAGGAATAGCGAGCGAGGGCTGACCTTCCTGAGGGTTTACTGTGCCCCACTCCCTCTTCTTGGCTCATTAGGTGTGCAAACCTGCGTAACCATCGCATCTGTTCTGTGAGCACGTGCCTTGGTTGTCCCAGTTTGATAGCTGGAGAAATTGTAGAGCAGAGTGGTAACTGACCTGCCCGTAGTCAAGCTGCAGCTGAATGGTCAAGCTGCAGGCCGAGCGCACAGTCACTGGGCTCATTCTCTCGGAGAAGAAGACAGAGAAGCGAGTGGCTGTGAGTTCCTCTGTGGAGGTCAGCCAGCCGATAAGCCACGGCAATGCTGGAGCTGAACCCAAATCTGAGACCCAGTATCATAACCAACGCCCCAATAGCTTCCGTGACCCCCTTCTATGGTCTGAGGGCCCCGACAGTCCCGCCACTGCAGGTTTCTGGTTACTCTTGCCAACTCTGCCCGCCTGGCGGCTGCCAATGGATTTGCCTCCCTCTGGCCCAGGGCCGCAGACAAACTTTAGCCAGATCCCTGGACGTGTCCACAGGCTTGGCTGTTGCAGCATGAAAGAGGTCAGAGGTCTCACGCTGGTGTTCCCGAATCTGAGGGCAAGATTTGGAGATGGGCCTCTGAGACCCTGCAGCTGTGTGACTCTGAGTCAGTCACCTCTCCGCAGAGCGCCCTCATCAGCGACAGGCCTGGATCGGGCGGGTCGGGTGGGCTCTGAAGTCCTTCACTTTGCTTCTCACACATCGTCTGTTGCACCACTTCCTCACAGCACACATTTGGGACTCCCTTTGGAGGGCCTGTGCTTTTTCCATCCCCATCAGACCTACCGAGTGATGCTTCCTTACGCTCAGTTCCTTTCTGCTGCCCTTGACTACCCTAGGCCCCTCCTGGCTTTCTCAGTAAGTTGCGTATCAAACTTTTCCTGCCCTATATTTTCTTCCCACAGGGCAGGAAAGTTGCGATATCTGTCCTTATACGTGGCAAAGGATACTTGCATTTTACCATATAAGTTGGAATTTTGGCTCTCCAGTTAATATTTCATTTCTTCCAGGAAATCTAATGCCTCGACTCTCTTAAACTATCTCTGCTGTAAAAGGCCTATATGCCACAATGTATTGATTCTTCCAGATCAGAAACAAGTCCACTGATGCATATGATATTAACCTTGGAAGTGCCGATCCTTTATCTGTGTGTGGTAGGCAGGAGAATGAATGAATTAGCTAGCATGTCATCATTCATTAAGTGAATAAACATTGATTTATTGAACACTTACTTCCTATGTGCCAGGCAGTATGCCTAGGTGCCAAGAAGACACGATGAACAAGGAAAGAAAGATATACTCAAGTAGTCTATTGTCTAGAGGGAAAAACAGACACATACAGATTATTATATATTCCATGCCACAACACATCAACACACACGAGCAAGTGATAAACCATGCGGGGAGGCCCAGGAAGGCTTTACAATGGAGGTGACACCTGTTCCGAAAGCTTCATCTGAAATTTCAGCCCACAGACCATATTCAGTGACTACTTTTCCCCACAGCTCTGGGCAGGACTTGACACAAAGATAGGTCAGCTAACGTGTGTGAAGCCGTAACAAGTTTCTCCATTACTCTTGAGTGGCAAAGGGTCCTCTAGAGGGAGCCAGATGACTGTGGGAAAGGAACAAGCTTTGCGGCATCTCTTGTTTTTTTTTTTTAAGATTTTTTTACCACTTTTTCTTATTGAAGTATAATTGACTTAAAATATTTTATTGGTTTCAGGTATGCAACATAGTGATTTGATATTTTTATGCATTATGAAATTATCACCACTACAAGCCTAGTTACCATCTGTCATCATACAGAGTTATTACAATATTATTGATTATATTCTCTATGTTGTCCATTATAACCTTATGAGTTGTTTTTATTATAACTGGAAGTTTGTACCTATTAATCGCCTGTACCCATTTAGCACACCTCCCCAGCAACCACTAGTTTGTTATCTGTTCTGTGAGTCCGTTTCTGTTTTGTTTATTTAGTTTTTTTAGATTCCACATATAAGAAAAATCATACAATATTTGTCTTTCTCTGTCTGACTTATTTCACTTAGCATATTGCTGTCTAAGTCTTCCATCTATGTGTGTCCCCAATGGCAAGATTTCATTCTTTGTTATGGCTAAGTAATATTCCATGTGATATATACATATACATATGTATATAATATCTGCATGCATCTCACATCTTCTTTATCCACTCATCTATTAATGGACACTTGGGTGGCTTCCATACCTTGGCTGTTGTAAATAGTGTTGCCAAGAACATCAGGGCCCATATCTTTTTGAATTAGAGTTTTGGGGTTTTGTTCAGGTAAATACCCAGATGTGGAATTGCTGGATCATATGGTAGTTCTGTTTTTCATTTTGAGGAAACGCCATATGTTTTCCCATAGTGGCTGCACCAATTTACAATCCCACCAATAGTGCATGGGGGTTCCCTTTTCTCCACATCCTGGCCAACACTTGCTATTTGTTATCTTTTTGATGACAGCCTTTCTGACAGGTGTGAGGTGATGTCTCCTTGTACTTCTGGCTTGCATTTTCCTGACGATTAGTGACGCTGAGCATCTTTTCATGTGCCCGTTTGCCATCTGTATGTCTTCTTTGGAAAAATGCCGGTTCAGATTCTCTGTACACTTTTTAGTTGGATTTTTTTTTTGATGCTGAGTTGTATCAGTTCTTTGTATATTTTGGATATTAACCCTTCATTTGCTGTATCATTTGTAACTACCTTCTCCCATTCGGTAGGTTGCAAGGCACCCCCTGATGTTTGTCCAACTCCTCGTGTGCAAAATATTTTTGTTTTAATCAGAGTTGTCCCCAGCTCCAAATCAGTGTGCATGTATTGTCAGTTATCCTATAAATCTGGATGTTTCTTCCTGAGCAACTCTGTAACTTCCCTTACTTAGTGTAAGAAATGAAACTGGATTTCCCGGTGGCACAGTGGGGAAGACTCGGTGCTCCCAAGGCAGGGGGCCCGGGTTCGATCCCTGGTCACGGAACTACATCCCACATGCATGACGCTACTAAGAGTTCGCATGCCACAACTAAGGAGCCAACATGCCGCAACTAAGGAGCCCCGGAGCCACGACTAAGGAGCCCGCCTGCTGCAACTAAGACCCAACGCAACTAAATAAATAAGTAAATAAATAAATAGTTTTTAAAAAGAAATGAAACTGGAGTCTGCTAAGAGTACTTGAGTGTAGGTAACAATTCTAGATCTTTCCATAAAATTTAACACAAGCGTCCTCATGGGAATGTTCCTTTCTTTCTCGTTTGAATGTTGATTCTCGCGTTGGCTTGGCCATATCTCTGAAGGTGGTTTTTTGTTTTTATGTTTCTTTTGAAGAAAAAGCAAGTCTTTGAGGCCTGTCTGTGAATTCCTGTTACTTCAGAACATAGCTCTTTTTTTCTGCTTTTTTTAAAGAAAAAAGGCAGAAATTTATTCTCTCACAGCTCTAGAGGCCAGAAGTCTGAGACCAAGGTATCAGCAGGGCTGGTTCATTCCGAGGGCTTCTTGTGGCTGGCTGACAATCGTTGGTATACCTGGTCCTTGCCTTCAGCTTCACATGGATCCTCCTTGTGTGCCTGTCTGTCTCCAAATCTCCCTTTTTTAGGAGGACTGCAGTCATGTGGAACAAGGGCCCACCCTAGTGACTTCATTTTAACTGGATAACCTCTGTAAAGCTTCTGTCTCCCAGTAAGTTTATATTTTGAGGTTCTGGACATTAAGACTGTAACACATGAATTTGAGGGGAAATACAGTTCAACCCGTAACAGTGCCCAAGCTAGAAATCTCAGACTTGGCTTTCAGTGTTCCCTCCCCTGCTCCCTAACCCCAGCCTTTAGCCAAGTTTTGTAGTTTCTCTCCCTGTCCACCCCCAGTCTGCACCTTCATGCTCAGGTGACCTCTGCCCTCTGGCTCATCTCCTCCAGCCACTTCTCCCTTGCAAACCGCTGTGGCCCTAAAATCAACTGGCACCAGGTTTGTCACATTCTTCTGGTTTCTCAGGGACACAAAGGGACCCTCGAGTATTAATTCATTTAATCCCCACACTAACAACCCTAAAATGTGGATAATAATAGTAATAGTATCCGCATTTAAGGGGTGTTAGTGTGGGGATTAAATGAATTAATACATGTATTATGCAGGTGCCAGGGGCATAGTAAATACCCTACAAATGTCACCTACTATTATTGGGACTAAATCACAATTACTGCAGCACACGATTCCTAAGTCAAATTATTGCCTGAGATAGCTCTGGGGGTAGAAGGATTACACAATTTTGTCTGTACTTTCTACCTTCTGAATTTTTAAGAAGTGCAGCACCCTGGGGACATTCCCACTGACGAATGACTCCTTCACACAGGAGGGGCACGATTTCCCTAGAACGTTGTGCCTAGTCTTCCAGATCGGCTACCTCTCAGAGGGACACCTTGCACGTTTCAAAAAGTAACTTCCTTAACGCACATCTGCTTGGTTTTCCTTCCTCTCTCTCCTCTTTGTTTCCTTTTTTCATATTTAAACTTTTGAGCATATTAACAAGCAAAAAATTTTCCCCAGTACCTCTTTTAACTGCAACATGATTCAGCACACTTCTGATCATTCTTTTATTCTGGATATGTGGTTTTTCTTGACCTTTTTTAAGGACCTAGTTCTATGTGCTTGTCCTACGTGACTTACCGTGATGCCAGAAATAGACTGTGATTAATTACACTGTTGCTTTTTTTTTTTTTTCTGAAACCACAGTCACGTTAATGGGTATTTGTCATTTGACATCTATGAGGTACATTTTGTGGTTTATTAATCTGAAGCGAGGATTCAAGGGAAGTACAATTCTCTTTTAAGAATTTTAGTTGGATGCTGAAAGAATGTGTTTAGGACCACAATGCAGTTCAGAGATAAAATTGGGATTTGCTTCCTAAAGAATTGATGTATTGAATTTCATACAAGAACAAAATATCAGCAAAGAGAAGATGGCCCAGTTTTTCTGTTATGGTGGAGTTAAAACTCATATGTTATCAGAAATCACATTCTCCTTCCGTACTCTCTGGGGTAGATGCTTAGCTGAGGCTTTCTGGGATGCAGTATCATGTGACGAGAAGCAACAGCAAGAGGTGTGATGAGTACTGGCAGGTGACTGCTTTGTAGCACTGTTTTCTTCTAGAAGGGAGGTAGGGATCTTAATGGGAGAAAGAAACAAAAAGGACTAAAAGGTAATAGCTCCTAGAAAATATGAAGATGGAACCAAGAACTGGAGGAATTAATGTTGTTAAGGGTTATAGTAGCTTGTGATGTCATTACATAATAAAATATAAGAAAAGTCATGATGTCTGTAAATACCTAATACCTGAAATATTTTAGCAAAACTAAAATAAATAGACGAGAACAATAAAGATGGAGGACTCACACTATCTGATTCCAAGAATTACTATAAAGCTACAGCAATTAAGATAGTGTGGTATTGATCTAAAGATAGATAAGTAGATCAATGGATTAGAATAGAGAGTCCATCCAGAAATAGAACTATACAAATATAGTCAGTTGACAATTGACAAAGGTGCATAAACAGTTGATGGAGAAAGAAGAGTCTTTTCAGCAAACAGTGTTGGGATAATTTACATCCATATCCAAAAAGATGAGCCTCGACCCATACCTCATACCCAATGTCAAAGCTAACCCAGAATGGATCATAAACCTAGGAATAAAACATAAACTATAAAACTTTATGTGGGCTCCCCTGGTGGCGCAGTGGTGGAGAGTCCGCCTGCCGATGCAGGGGACGCGGGTTCGTGCCCCGGTCCAGGAAGATCCCACGTGCCGCGGAGCGGCTGGGCCCGTGAGCCGTGGCCGCTGAGCCTGCGCGTCCGGAGCCTGTGCTCCGCAACGGGAGGGGCCACAGCAGTGAGAGGCCCGCGTACCGCAAAAAAAAAAAAAAAACTTCATGAAGAAAATATACCAACTTTTAACATTTTGGTATATGTCTTTGTAGTATTCTACTCATATAAAATCATATCAGACCGTATATACTATGTTTGTAACCAGCTTTTTGTCACTTGACATTATATAATTAACATTTTTCCATTCTACTAAAAGGCTCCTCTTGCCTTTTCATTGAAGGCCATCCTCTGGTTCTAGGATAGAGGAAAGCTATGAAGCAGGCAATTCATTAAGAACTTGGGCTCCCTACAGTGGAATCCAGAAACACACTTGGTGGCCCAGCTCATCCATCCTGTAGGGTAGCCTCAGAATGAAGAACACAAACCTTTTCCAGTGACAAAACTCAGAACTGTGCTGGAAAATCATGTACCACACAAAGACTCCTGAAATAAAAATACCTGAAAAGAGAGCTGTTCTCCATAAGTTACCTGCTGCAACTGTGGGGGCACGCAGATGACTTGCTCAATGTCAATAACTGACACTGAGAGAATTTGACCTTTTTCTCTGGGCTCAACTGCTTGTGTTTTCCAGACCACAACACTCTGCAGTGTCTGTGTCTACGCCTGCTACGATCTTAAGAAAATCCCAAACCACACAAATTGTAATAAACCAAGACATTTTGAATTCTACCCTTTAAGTTTGTGATCACATGTAAAAATCATGTCCTGGGTGTAGGTTGGTTGATAGTGATGAATTCATTATAGGAAATGGTCATATGACTTCCTTCTGGAGGAGAGGCCTCTGGGGGAGGGAGTGCTTTGGCCCAAGTCCAGGGGACACAGATATATTTAGCGGCTTACAACCATGAGCTGGTGGGGTTGAGTCAGACCAGTTCTACTCCTCTGTGAGGTCCTCAGGCATCACTTGGTGTATTGAGTAGATTCTATTCTCTGTCTCAGTTTCTCCACGTGAATGTAAGATCCACTCCATAGGAGCAGAGGCTGGACCACATCTGTTTTTTTCACCTCTGTATTCCAAGCATCAAACAAAGTGCTGGCATCTGATGGGTATGAAATTAAAACTGTGTAGGATGGATGGATAGATAGATGGATGGATGGATGAGTGGATGGATGAGTGGAGGGGTAGATGGATGGATAGATGAGTACATGGATGAGTGGATGGGTGGATGGATGGATGGATGGATGGATGGGTGGTGGATGGATGGAAGAATGGAAGGATGGATGGATGAGTGGCTGGATGGGTGGATGGATGGATAGGATGACATGGTACTGATTTGTTGATCCTGTAGTTCAGTTTGAGTGCTTTATTGAAGTCACGTACCCGGGTGTCACACACCCCAAACATCAGCCTTCAGTTTAGGCAGTGTTTCCTCTCAGTCATGAGAGGAACAAGGTAATGAGCACTCCTTTGATTTCTCTCTACTTCCTTGTAAAACCCCTCAGGTTGCTCGCTAAGCACATCAACAACAACAGAAATTTGGCACAATCCTTGCAGCCCCTCCCCTCCTTGTCAGGGGCTTCCAGCATGGCAGGATTTGTCTCCCAAGCCATCTGCATTTGCTCATTAGGGCCACACATGTGTGTCCCTTCTGTCAGGTGTCCAGCACAGGCCAACCACATTCAGCCCTTCGGTAATGTGATTCAGCCCATCGGTGACGATGCTGGCATCCATTCACCTCAGGTGCCCAAGCAGGCACACTCCTCCCTTGTAGACTGTGGGTCTGTGCCCCTCTGTAGCTGCCAGTTTGCTTCCTTTCTCAGATAGAGAAAAATTTATAAAGGGTCCTAGGCCAAAGCAAAGAAAGTAAGCTTCGGGGTCATTTTATGACAGGCATAGTAACTTGAAGTAAGGCTCCTACTGGGCTTTTTAAAAGTTGAAACCCATACAGGACTCCCATTACAATCTTGGCATATCCCTTAGGGCTGCCCTGCAAGGAACCCACATTATCAGGCCCTATCAGGCAACAACACGCAAGAGATACTTGCTTTTTGTTCACCTCGGTAGAAGTTTATTGAGGGCTGAATGTGGCAGGCACCATGAATTCTTGCTTAAAGAGAATTTATAACTTGGTTAGGATAAAAGGTGATATGATTAGAGAAGAAGGCAAAATATCCTCAGAAGGTGAACTCTACACCCTCCTAGTCCAAGAGGGAAGGAGTGTCTTTCTCTGCCTTCAGGTAGACAGTAATAAAGCAACTCTTAAAGTTAATCTATTAAAAAAGAGACAGTTTAAAAAAATTTTAAATGTAATGACATCACACAGACAACTTATATCCATTCAAATATAAGTTGGAAACTGTTAATAAAACGAATCGGAACCACCTCCTAAAAAAATAAAATAAAACCTTCAGGGATTTAGGTTTCAGTTTCAACTATCTGAAATTTAGTTGCAAATTTAGGGGTAAATAACAAAAGCTCTCTAAACAGAAAAACAGATGCAGCAGGGTCTATGCACCCTACATAAGTGAGCTCCACCTTCGTCCGGCTGAAAGAAGCATAACACTCCTGCTTACTAGACAAAAACTAGTTAACAGAAGATATTTAAAGCAGAAATAATGCTGCCAGAGATGGAATCTCTGAATTTAAAAAAGAGACAGCTGGGGCTTCCCTGGTGGCGCAGTGGTTGAGAGTCCGCCTGCCGATGCAGGGGACAC
>NC_041231.1:108687338-108694053 GCF_002837175.3 Physeter macrocephalus | reverse complement strand
AAAAAAAAAAAAAAAAAAAAAAAAAAAGAGAGAGACAGCTGAAAGTGAGGAATTATATAACACTATTTTATAATATCAGGCACAAGAACTCAAAAGGCAGAATAGTCTTAAGACATTTTACTATTCAAGCAACAAGTCTTACAATTTCATGGCTCCTCAAACAAAGTACCACACACTTCAAATGTTACCTGGGAACACTGAGTAATTTCTTTTAGATATGATGATATAAATAACAATTCTATTTTCAGATCAGCCCCTAAGAGTAAATGACCTCCATAATACAACTGCAGTATTTATAAATTGCAGTAAACATAACAGAAAACAATTCTAGAGCCACTGTTTTGTTTTGTTTTGTTTTAAACACATGAAAGCCATATGGTAATACTGAAATAAGCCCATAGCTTGCAACTCTCCCCAAACCACTGATCTGGTCCAGAGCCCAGGCCCATTTGGTGGAGACTGAATCGCCCTTAGGACCAGTGCTTTTGCTTGATTTTCCGCACAGACCACTGGAATCCAGAACAGGTAGAAATATGGATTGGGAATGTTTCATATGAAAAGATGCAGGGAGGGTTAGCACTTGCCTCAGTAAGGCCAGGAGAGAGCTTATTTGTCACCAGAACAGGTTAAGGACATTCTCATCAATTTGCTGCATCCAATCAAAGGGCATCTATTCTTTACTAAACCACTGAGGGCAGGGTCAGACCCCCTTGTATCCCCAGAACCTACTGAATGGCACATGGTAGACAATAAATGTATTCTGAGCCCATGAAACAATGAGTGGAGGTAGATATCCTTTCCCAAAGAAGAGCAGCCACTGAGAGAGGAAGAGTCACCCTAGCCTAGGGATGGGGATCTAGGTCCCCACTGCCTACTCCTAGAATGTCCAAACTAAGGGGCTGGAGGCCGGAAAGCCAGGCACAGAGTGGCGTCTGTGAGCCACTGGGAGCCCCAGCACCCTATGTAGCAGGAATTTCTAGGGAAGCAACAGCTAATAAGGAAGGGAGAGAAGTATCCAGAATACTCAGTGTCAACTGATGGTGGCATGAGAAAGAGAAAATGTACTAGCAGCCAGAGGTGAATTCATTTAGGTAAGGGACCTGCTAAAATGAATGTTCTTACTAGAAAATCTCTCAAGCCATAGGAAAAAAAATTAAACTGTGTTTAGTTCCCTCTGAGAAACAAAAGAATATCCAATGCACTTTAGAAAGAATGCCAACAAAATGTGTTAAAATTTTAAAAGAATTCATTATTTTTCATGAATTGAAAGAATGTTCCATTATTTGCACAATGCACTGATGTGCTAGATAAATGGGAATTATTTCTCCTAGGCTGAAAGTTATTTTAACAGCTGATTAGAGTTCTATTTTCTAAAAAAGTGAGACTCAATAGGATAAATCTTCCAGTCCAGTCTAACGTTAGAATATGTCTATACAGGGTTTTTGAATGTCTTGATTTTCAGATTCATAAACAATGAAAATGATGTTCAGCTACACCCACCACAGGAAAACAGCTGTAATAACCAAAAGTAAAGGACTGTGTAATACATAGAACCAAAATGAATACAGCTGAAAGTAAGTTCTGCTTTTTAGATTTAGTTCATTGTTAAATAGCTTGTCAGACTAGCAGGAGAAAGTAGATAATTCCATAGCAAGGGAGATTGAACTAGTATGTTTCAAAATGATCCATCAGTCATCCAGATGGATCATGCTATTCCCAATCCTTTGTTGGAATCCCACCTGAGCGTCATGGTTCTAGGAAGTATAGGAATTCCAGTCACTGATTATTCCTCAACAGATCAAACACAGTAGAAAAATGGCAGGCTGCAAAAAAAAAAAGAAAAAATTCCACAAAGGCTAAAATCCTTAACAGAAAAAGCTCCTAAAAGTCCATATGAAAAACAAAACCAACTCAATATTTTTAAATGACGAAGGATATGAGTAGACAATTCACATAAGAATTATAAATGGCGAATAAGTATTTTAAAAGATTTTCAACCCCCTGAAGATCAGGGATACACATATCTGACAACAAGATAGCATTTCCAGTTATTAGGTGAGCAAAAATTTAAAAGATTGCTAATATCCACTTTTGCAGAGAACGTAGGGCATTGTTTTTCTAAGCAAGATCTGAGGACCAACTGCATCAGAATCATTTGGTGGGTTTATTAAAAGGCAATCACCGAAACCTGGAAACAACCCAGATGTCCTTCAAGTGTTGAGCTGACAAGCTGTGTCAGGGAACACTACTAGGGAACACTACTCAGCAATGTAAAGGAACAAACTATCGATAGGCAACAAGTTGGGTGAGTCTCAATGGCATTACTCCGAATGAAAGAAGACAGTCTCAAAAGATTACATACTGTGTGATTCCAGACTCAAAAAGAAAAAAATTGGTAGTGGCAGAGAAAAGACTAGTGTTCACCAGGGGTTTGCAGTGGGGAGGCTGTGACTACAGCTCCACAGCATGAAGGAGCTTGCTGGGGTGCTGGAACTCTTCTGTAACCCAGTTGTGGTGGTCACACAAATCTACTACCTGTGTAAAATTCATAGAACTGTCCATGCCACCTCCCCAAGACTCAAACTTAACTGTGTGGAAATCGAAAAAAAAAAAAAAACCTGACAAAAATATGTATGGAGCCCACCTCAGACCTAACAATCCAAATCCCTGGGCAGGTGGTGTTGAGCCCGTGAGCTTCCCCTAACAAGCTCCTGGTGATTCTCATGGACACCAAGTTTTGAGAACCACTGGCTCTCATAGTTACTCATATGAGTGTAAATTTGTACTGCGTTCTAGAGGATAACTAGGAATATCTGTCAAAATGTGGAATATGCATATGCTGTCACTCAGCAATCCATTTTTTAGGAGTTTACTGTATGGATATGCTCACAAGAGTTTGCAAAAGCATGTACAAACATGGTTACTGCAGCTCTACACCAGTGAAAATTGAGAACAACCTAGTCTTCCACCAACAGGAAATAGCAAGATAAATTATGCTACAGCCATACTGTGCATTAGTAAGCATGCAGTGGAGAAAGAGAATGTGCCTATAACTTCATGTACATATTTACATTCTAATATATCTGGGAGGAATCTTCCAGATGTTAGTCAACATGCTGCAGCCCCAGGGAGGGGCTTTACCTGCACTCACCCTACCCACTAAAAAAATGAGAATGAGTTGCCACATACAAAGCTGGATGTGCAGTTCCTTCTGAAGAATCGGAAGGCCTGGCAGCTGGTGTGGCTCACACACTCTGCCCTTTCCCTCAGCACCGATCTCCGTGTGTGTTATCAGGTACAGGAGACCTTGAGGTAGGACGTACCTAATGAACTAAATTTCGTGTTTGCTTTTTTGTATGTGTCCCTGGGTGAACTGAAATTGATGTGAAAGGTCTAACAGAAAGATACAAACTAAATCAAATTTAATGTTTTTATTATTATTGTTCTCCTGGGGCACCTTCTCTCTGATGAGGCTTTACGCACGTTGTGTCTAATTCTCACAGCAGCCTTAGGGTGGATTTTGTTATTCCCCTATACAAATGAGGAAACCATGGTACAGGGAGCTTAAGTCACTCGCCCAAGTCTCCCTGCCCACCCATCTCTTTGTCCCCTTGGGCTCCGCCTACCTTTCCAAGTAGGTTCTGAATTGACAAACCAACCCATAAAAATAAAATTCAGCCAATATATAAGCATATTTCCATAATTTCACGTTAATTAAACAAATATGTATTGAATGTACACTCTGCAACAGAAGCCATCTGTTCAAACATTATTTAAATTTGAAATATTTGAGATGAACAGCATCCATTCTGTTTTCTGGACCTCCCTGGCTGTATCCCCAAGCGAGCTGTGGAAGAGTCCTTCTCCTTGTCCATAGCCCTCATCCTTCTGATTGGACCACGATTCTGATGATTAGTTCCCTTGCTTACCAGTTGTGGAGCCTTTTGGATATCACTCCTTCTTACATGAATGTTTGCTTTGTGACTCTTCCCTGATATGCATCACATCTCCCTTCCTCCTTCAGCTCTATTGCTAAGCTGTCTCTTGTTTTCAAAGCATGACTCCTGAAGTTCCTTCTGTCTGAATTGACCTTCTTTACTACTCCCTTGATCTCTCTAACAGCCTCAAGCTTCTGGTCACATCCTCTGAAAGCCTTCCCTGCCCAGCCACCTGGCACACTTGGTGGTCACCTCTGCCATGGACTCTTCTGCAACTGCTGTGAGTTTCCTGAGGGCGGCCTCACCTCTGCGTATCTTCCACAGGTGGCACAATACCTGTCGCCCACTGTGTGCCCAACGCATGTTGCTTGACCCAGCTGGAGACTGACCAGATGAACAGCACTTACAACGGACTGGGCATGGGGGAACCCCTCTGATTTAGTGGCTGTCAGAGCCCAGACCCCGTGATGACATCTCTCACCAGGCAGTCGCAGGAGGGACCCAACTTGAACCCGATGGGAGGAAGAGCAGTCCCGGCAAGGCTTTCACAGCTCCACCACCTCCTGGCTCCCACGGCCTGACTGTTAACACAGTTTGGAGCTTGCCCCAGAAGTTGTTTCAGACAGACTGGGTACTAGCCCCACCCCCACCCGAAAGCCCTGACACCCCTTCCAGTCACCACTCCAGGAAGAAGGTGTTAATAAGCATTCAAGTCTAGAGTCAGAAATTTAATGTTGATGTTGTGAGATTGTTGTTTTTATCCACAAAACATCTCTGTGGTCTGCAAAGCCCGTGAAAACAAGCACCCGGAGAAACCAGTGGTGTGGCCCTCACTGCCCACCTCTCCCCCCGCCACCTGCCCAGCGTTGGTCATGTATCCCCAGCTGCCCTGAAGGAATTTTCTGAAATCGAATACCCTCTCACTGCCTCGAATCCAATGTGTCTAAACACAAAACTCAGTCTTCCCGCTCGAAACGCACTCACTGCGGTCTCCAGTCTCCAGTCTTCCTGGCTTGGACCTCTGGCATCATCTCTCCCTCGTTGCCCCCTGAGCCTTCCCCTCTCCTTTGTGATTAGTCACTAAGTCATTGTACTGACGAGAGGCCTCCTTCTCTGCAACTCTTACATTTGTGTTTCTCTCTCATTTCCTCAGCCACCAGCAAGTCCAGACTCCCCTTTACCTCCTATGTTTTCTGACCAGCAATGTCTACGGGCAAGGCAGGGCTCAGATGTCACCTCCAGGATTTTCCATTATTCTCTGAGCCTCTGGATTCACTATATTTCACTTCATGAAATGTCTCTAACCTGAGCTCCATCCTTCCTGCAGCTCCAGGACCTGGCATCTGGGTGCTCACGTGGAAGGGTTATCTGCTTCTAGAAAGGGAGGGAGGAGGGAGGGATTATTCCACTAGAATACTCACTGATGTCCTTGTTTCATGTTTTGACCCCAGCTGAACCCAAGAGTTCTCAACTTTGTGGGGGTCTGATGTAAGCTATGGACTCCCTCCTCCAAAAGGTGAATGAACCCACAAAATGATGGGTTTATTTAGGGAATCATAGGCCTCCTGAAGCCTATCCATAATCTCCAGGTTAGGAAGCCCCGCTTCATCCTTGCACCCAATCAAGAATGTTACTGTCAAATTAATCTTCCACAGTAATCAAGACAGTATGATACTGGCACAAAAACAGAAATATAGGTCAATGGAACAGGATAGAAAGCCCAGAGATAAACCCACGCACATATGGTCACCTCATCTTTGATAAAGGAGGCAGGAATGTACAGTGAAGAAAGGACAGCCTCTTCAATAAGTGGTGCTGGGAAAGCTGGACAGGTACATGTAAAAGTATGAGATTAGAACACTCCCTAACACCATACACAAAAATAAGCTCAAAATGGATTAAAGACCTAAATGTAAGGCCAGAAACTATCAAACTCTTAGAGGAAAACATAGGCAGAACACTCTATGACATAAATCACAGCAAGATCCTTTTGACCCACCTCCGAGAGAAATGGAAATAAAAACAAAAATAAACAAATGGGACCTAATGAAACTTAAAAGCTTTTCCTTTGCTGTGCAAAAGCTTTTAAGTTTCATTAGGTCCCATTTGTTTATTTTTGTTTTTATTTCCATTTCTCTAGGAGATGGGTCAAAAAGGATCTTGCTGTGATTTATGTCATAGAGTGTTCTGCCTATGTTTTCCTCTAAGAGTTTGATAGTGTCTGGCCTTACATGTAGGTCTTTAACCCATTTTGAGTTTATTCTTGTGTGTGGGGTTAGGGAGTGTTCTAATTTCCTACTTTTACATGTAGCTGTCCAGTTTTCCCAGCACCACTTATTGAAGAGGCTGTCTTTTCTCACTCTGGAGAACAGTATGGAGGTTCCTTAAAAAACTAAAAATAGAACTACCATACGACCCAGCAATCCCACTACTGGGAATATACCCTGAGAAAACCATAATTCAAAAAGAGTCATGTACCAAAATGTTCATTGCAGCTCTATTTACTATAGCCAGGAGATGAGCAACCTAAGTGTCCATCAACAGATGAATGGATAAAGAAGATGTGGCACATATATACAATGGAATATTACTCAGCCATAAAAAGAAACGAAATTGAGTTATTTGTAGTGAGGTGGATGGACCTAGAGTCTGTCATGCAGAGGGAAGTAAGTCAGAAAGAGAAAGACAAATACATATGCTAACACATGTATACGGAATCTAAGAAAAAAAAATGTCATGAAGAACCTAGGGGTAAGACGGGAATAAAGACACAGACT
>NC_041231.1:108675066-108686995 GCF_002837175.3 Physeter macrocephalus | reverse complement strand
GTATATGTATAGCTGATTCACTTTGTTATAAAGCAGAAACTAACACACCATTGTAAAGCAATTATACTCCAATAAAGATGTTAAAAAAAAAAGAAATCAAATTAATCTTCCCAAAGTACGTCAAGAATCTATATCAGAAATGTACTATCAAGTAGAGCAGAACTTCTTTGGCTTGGCACTCATGGCTCTTTACTACTTGGCTATGCTTTTGCTCATCCGTATGTGTTTCCTGCTCCCCAGGGTATAATCAGGCTGTTGCTACCAGAGAGAAGTGTGTCATGCGCGGAAGTGACCAGCACTACCGGAGCGCCTTCCCGAGCAGGACAGCCACAGCAGCGCCGCACACTGCTTTCCGCGACCATGAGGCTGTGCGGTCCGGCCGGAAGCCTATGCGGGTCTCTACTCAGGGCCTCGCCTCCGCCCATCAACTTTCTTCCTCCCTCCAGCTCGCGTGCTGGTCCCTTTACTCAACATGTGGTTCTCAGCTGGGACACTTGTGCCCCCAGGGCACATGTAGCAGTGCCTGGAGGCATTTTTGGTTGTCACAACTGGGGAGTGGGAGCTGCTGGCATCTAAAGGGTAGAGGGCAGGGGTGCTGCTTCATACCCTACAGCGCACAGGACGGCCCACCGCACAGAACCTTCAGGCCCCAAACGTCGATAGATCTGAGGCTGAGAAGTCCTGGTCTCCAAGGATCTCTCCACCAACAGTCAATCCTGAAACTTCCTCAAGTCCCACCGCCTCACTGAAATGTCCCAGGTCCCTCGAGTCTACCAGGATCTTTCCTTCCTTAGACCCTAGCCTGCTTAGCATCTCCCCAACGGCACAAATCAGCACTTGACACTTATATGAGTGTTGCCGGATCTTGCATGTGTTTCATCCCATATCCTCAGTTAGGTTACAGGATCATTAAGGACAGTGATGTCTATTTTTCTATAGGTATGAGCATAAGGTAAATATGGAATAAGTACTTGTTCACCCAAGTAGTTCCCTGAGCACAGAATGAAAAATAAACTTAAATTCTAAGTTTAATTAAGCCAGTGCTTAAATTTACTGGCTCCTCTGAAGGATGCCAGGGTATGGAAGCAAAGGAATCTTGTTTAAATATAAAAGGGAAGTTCTAGAATTTCCACAGAATTTAAACTCTTCTTATGCTGAGGAATATACCTGGAAATGGAAGTCAAGTATCAGCTAGAGTCACAACTGTCCTTTGAAGTTTAAATAAAATTTGACTCAACCCTTCAACAATGGGGAAAATCAGCATTTTTCCCGCCCAGGAACTCTTTGGGAAGTTCTGTGTGCAGAAGTCCCTTCTTCTGCACACATCCGCTCTGCTGACACCCCCTCACCCTTCACCCCCGTGGCTGCCTCGGCACTCAGCTCCTCTTCCCGTCTCCTGAAATCTCCCACAGAGGACATTTATGTGTGATGTCTTTAGGGATGGTTAGAGGGACAGGGCGGAAAATGAAATCGTAGAAAACACTATTTGTTTTCAGACAGCCCTATTTTTCAAAGTCCCTCAGTAAACCCAGTCCAGGAGTTTCCCACAGACCCACCTTTTGCTCCAAACTTCAGTCTCTTGCCATGTAGCTCCCTACCTTCTCTGCCTTCTTCCCTTCCCCTAAGACCCTCTGCAGCACTTCTGCAAAGCAGCCAACAAGTCCTGCACCCCAAGCAGGCTAAGCTGGCCTTACCCTAAGCAAAGACAGTTCTCTTCCTAAAAACCCTCCTGCCCTCTGTTCCTTCCTCTGCACAGACGTAACCCCGAGTCCAGTGACCAGAAGAAGCCGCTGCAGAGAACACAGAGCTCGGCAGGGAAGGGCAGGTGCGTGGGCCGGCCTGAGGAGCGGGGACGCTGCTGGTATAGCTCTCACCACTTCGCTGTGTGTCACAGTGGTTTTCTTTCTATCCAGACCTTGGAGGGCTGGGGACACCTTTAAAGCCCCGTGTGCCAGCCGGTCACCAGGCTGGCTGGGCCCCTCAGAACCAGCCAGCATGCCTCTGGCCGCACCCTTGCACCAGGTAAACGCGGAGAGAGGCCTCGCTCACACTAAAGAAACACAGGTAAACACGCCATTTGGGCTGGACTCACTTTTGCTGATGCACAAAAGGTGCTATAAGGTTCTTGACTCTTATTTTGTAAGAGATACAAGCTCATTATAACCTCACTGGGAGAAATGATCTCCGTGAATATTTTAGTGCATTTCCTGCTCTGAGAAGGGTCCTTAGGGAAGAAGACAAATGACTGGGTCAGTTTTACCCAAGCAAAAGGCCCGTCTTATTTTACAGGGTCAGAAACCCCTTCTGACCTGCTCCTGGGAAGTGTCACATACCACCCCTTAAGTTAATGTGGATATCCCCTGCGGAAACTCAGAGGCTTTCCTAGTTCTCTTGCCCCTTAGAATGACTTGAATTGTTCGATAAATATTTACCGAGTGACAACGATTGTTACCAGACACTCATCTAGGTGATGGGATGCACTGGAGCAGACAGATCTCTGCTCATGTGGCTCTTCCTCGTGGGAGGAGATAGAGGAGGTGGGCACTCCCCTCATTTCTCTGGGCCTCAGTCTCCTTCCCGAGCAAATAAGGGAGGTTGGAGCAGAAATTAAACATCTTCAGAACTTGGGAAACTCATTTGACAGTGCCTGTGTGTTTAAAGAGAGAACATTTCTTCAAGGCTTCTTTTTTTTATCTTTTAAAATTGTAATGAGCTCTGCATTTTATTTCCTGACGTGTCCAAGTGTTGTAAAACATAAAAGCAATGCTTAAAATGATTTATCATGGAGTAAAAATTGTGCCCTGGGAAAACATACCTTGATTATCCAATGACTGACACACCTACTCAGAAAGCCACTCCACCTTGAGATGCAGGACTCTTCCTACTCTGGTAGAACATGGGAGTAATTTCTACTGACGTTTTCTGGACAGCCAGTGAAGAAAGCAAGATATCCAGACGCACGGTGCTTGAGGTGGGCAGAAGAAACCACTGAGTGGGAACAAATTTTCCGAAAAGGGAAGCTGAAGACAAACTTCCCAGTTGTGCTGCTGACGGGCCCTGAGGTCTGAGCCCTGTTGCTTCCGTCCTTGGCAGAAGAAATGACTTAATGCATGTTTTGCAGCTCCCAGACCCTTTCTATGACCTGACGTAATCCTCACAGTTACTCCGTGGGATGGAGAGCTCGGTCCCTTTTTTACAGATCTGAAAACACAATCAAAGAGGAAGGGCAACTTGTTTAAGGTCATGCAAGTAGGGGACTCAGACAATGCCCCCTAATACCAAATTTGTCGCTTCTTCCCTGTACTGTATACACTCCCTCTCTGGACCTAAAATCCCTATAAACTACTTAAAAGTGCAGACCTGCTACATTGGTCACAAAGTGGCTTTGTGTTTTGCTCACTATCAGGTACCAGTGACATTAAGCAAGGTGCCTAATGGAAGCCCACAGGCTGGCTGGGCAGCAGCTGACTGGCTGGCCACATCTTCCTTGGGCTAGTTTGCCTCTAGGTGAGGAGCATGTGCCCAGGTCCCATGGCGGTGGTGAAGGGCCTCCCTGCCTGTGTCTCCTAGGCCCCCACATCCACCAGCAGGCCCTGGTAGCTGCCTGGCTACTTTCAGTTGACCTGGCCCATTCACTGAGCCCTTTTCAGAGTAGCCATTATGTGTGAACTCTGCTGGGAGTCCTCTAGGAAGGAGGAAGACTTCTTAGAAGAACTTCTTTAGAAGCTGAGTTCCAAAGAAACCTCCAGTGTTCTTCATCAGGTGAGGACTTTTCTCTGCCTAAGAGATCAAGCGGTGGCTGCTGGGCCGGGGGCTGAGGGGAGGCACATCGAGGGTCTCCAACAGGGAGCTCTGGTGGGATCTTCACAGCACTCTCTTCTTCCTGCCCTCCCCTAGGTGAAAGCAGCTCCAGTTTCCTAATCTGTAAAGTGGGAACAATAATAACCAACTCAATGGTGTTTTCCTTTGAATTTTGAGAATTGAGCCTGACTGTCTTTAGCATTATTCTCCTCTACTCATGTGCCCAGTTTGAAATCTGAATCAACAGTTCTCAGAATAATTCAGGTTTGGGTGTGCGTGGAAGGGGGAGGGGTGGGGGGGTCAATGGTTTAGAACTTTGCGGAAAGGTTGGCGATGTCACACTGACTGTCAGCGGAGGTGTGTGAGAAGCTCAACCACAGAGCTGTCCTGGGAGGGCAGGGCTGGGTGAGGTGAGGCTCTTCAGAGAGGTGGTGACGAGGAGAGACTTCAGGAACACAGGAAAAGAAGGAGAGCAGGAGGGAATTTCTTTCTGGCCTACAAGGGAACTTGTCTCTGAGGAAGGGGAAAGCACAAAATTGACCACTGAGTAAGCAGCTACATCACATACCAGTTTTCACATACTGGTGAGATCAGTAAAAAGAGAAAGGGAAGGAGACCACATATATCATGAAACTAAGCCATAAATAATGAAAGTACCAGTTACTCCCTAGGAGTATCTGTTTCTAACTGACTTTTTGTTCGATGGGGCAGGTATAAGCAAAAATAGCAAGACCAAAGCAGCAGTTATTTTCTGTGGATGATAACTGAGCATGAAGGGATATTTCCTACATTGATGTATATGATGGGCCAAGTGCCAGCTGAGGTCTCCCTATCCTTGAGAGATGTTTCGCGGCTCCACCCCTTGATTCCGCACTCTGTGGGAAGCCCATTGTCCCCTCTGGGACACAGGGACTCTCCTGGGCGCTGCTGGGTCCCTGAGCTCACAATCCCCCTCGGGTCTCGGTTCCCACAACTGTCCTTGTCCCTCTCCTCTGCACAGATCCAATGTGGAATTTGTTCCTTTTGTGTGAATCCCACACCCCCAAACCGAAACCCGTGATACTAGGTGTGTTGCAAAATATCGCAGGTTCAGTGTGAGAGGGACTGTCAGTAGATGCACCCAGACACCGGGCTGCCGCTCTCTTCATCTTTCCCACCAGCCTGTTTCCGGGGCCCTTGCCCTCAGGCTACCCTCCCTGCAGACATTCCTCTCCCCACTTCTCCACTCTCTTACCTCTCAAACTGGCTCCCCATTCAGCCCCTCCTTCAGCCTCAACTCAGGCCTTCCCTTTGCTCATGAAGAACTCAATGACCCTGCTAAAATGAATGGGTTTATCCTTCAGTAACATGGAAGGGTTTGCAGATCCTTTGAAGCTTTCAGGTTTTCCTTTTCTTTCTCCTCCACCAGTCTCTCTAAATGCAGAGGAAAAGTATAGAGGTTTTCCCATTGGTGATATCCTGTGTGCCCCATCTTCCTAGAATGCAGCGCATAGAAAACAAGCATTAGTTTTGAACAGCCAACGTTTTTCCTGTTTCTTCAGTAAGTGAAAATGAGTACGATTGAATAATGCAC
This sequence comes from Physeter macrocephalus, assembly GCF_002837175.3. NCBI lineage: Eukaryota > Metazoa > Chordata > Mammalia > Artiodactyla > Physeteridae > Physeter > Physeter macrocephalus. The sequence goes on along the minus strand of NC_041231.1, from coordinate 108,681,621 downwards.
TGTCATATTACTTGTCCCTAAAGTGACGCTTGCTGTGCCATACTCACCTAAATGTCATGTAGAGGCCTTTCCTCATTCTGCCTTCTCAACCCCAGACCCTACTTCCACACATGCCTCTCCTCGCCCTCCACCGCAGGCAGCGGTCTCTTCCTCTCTCTTCTACGTCACCGGAATCCCATCCTGCCAACTCCAAGATGAACACCTGACCTCCCATGCTGGACCTGCTGTTTATTTTCTTAGTACTCTTTGGAATTATTGCACACAACTTTGTCTTCTCTCCTTAATTTTAAAGGGACTACTTAAGGCTTCAAGAATTTTAAGTCTTGAGGTCATCTAAATACATACACCAGCAGTGATGTGTCCTTGGTTATAAAACCACATCAGTCTAAGTGTCTGTCTCCTCACCTGCAAAATGGAAATGAAAATAGTACCTTCTTCAGAAGTGATGCTGTGAGGATTAAATGAGATTATGCTTCAAAGGGCTATGCACAGTGTTGACACATGAGAAGGTCTCACTAAATGTCAGCTTTTATTATGCTGCGGATGACGATCAAGACGGAAGGCATGAGCAAGACGAAGAAGATGAAGATAATTTGACCAAGTCAGTGAAATAACTGATTGGTCGAGCAAGGGGAAACACACCAGCCCAGGAAGTTACCTGAATTATTGTGGATCAGAAAGAAGCCAGGTTGTTAGCTTGACTTCTTAGCTTTTCAGCCTGTGATGGCATGTTTTGCAGACAATATGGTTTCTTGGGAGATTGTTCTAGCTACCACAAATAGCACAGTGTGTCCCCTCTGCAAATACCACTCTTGGCCAATAGTAAGAATAGGAAGAGATGGGCTTCCCTGGTGGTGCAGTGGTTGAGAGTCCGCCTGCCGATGCAGGGGACACGGGTTCGTGCCCCGGTCCGGGAGGATCCCACATGCCGCGGAGCGGCTGGGCCCGTGAGCCACGGCCGCTGAGCCTGCGCATCCGGAGCCTGTGCTCCGCAACGGGAGAGGGCACAACAGGGAGAGGCCCGCGTACTGAAAAAAAAAAAAAAAAAAAAAGAATAGGAAGTGATGGCAACGATCAGTCCACTGGCCAACTGGAATGGAAGGGGAATTCTTCCACAGATCATTGTAATTCCCCAAACTGAAAACTTGGCCAAGTAGCCAGAAGGTTCAAAAGGGGCCTCTACTTGTCAACCGTGGCAGTCTGGTTGGGTTTCAGACCGGGTATCAGTATGAGCTCCGTTCTGCAGCGCAGGCTGGCATATTGCTTCTGTCCTGACTCAAGGAACTAATGCCATTCTGACTCACCAGCACCTCTTCCTGCAGCTTCTCTATACAAGACTCTCTCCCCCAAGGGCTAACGAATGATAAAACTCATAACCAACAGTTATTAAACATGTACTAGGTGTCAAGAGCTGTGTAATTATAGCAGCATAACAGCCTTACGAGGTGCCTACATCTGTTATCCCCTTTTTACAGAGGAGAAGACCGGGCTGTGATGTTTGGGTGAGTCTCCCCAGATTACAATTTGTAGTGAAATGCAGACCCGAGCTCCGTGGCTCCCAAGTCCACATTCTTAACTGTTGTACAAAGAGACCGAGCACATCTCAGCCCACGTAATTTAGGGTATGGTCAGTATCATAGTTAACAGATTAAATAAGTGCATATCTGGTATGATTTGAAAGGCAGTAAATGGCTATTTAAAACAAACAAGCAAGCAACAACTAAAATATCATCTGTATTTCCTGAAATTCTTATATTGCTCATCTCTTTAGATCAACACCCTAAGACTCTATCTACTAGGGAAAGAAATGTGATCTATTAAACAAATGCTATGTGTCAGGTAACTGCCAGGGATCCTGGGCGATTCTTGGGCACATTAAAGTTTGAGAACCTCGCCCTAGAGCATGTCTCCATTTTCTCCGCTTCACCCATCTCCCCTTGCAGATGACTCAGAACTCTCTCTGTTCCCGAGCTCAACACCACTCTTCTGGTAATCTGACAGTATCTGCACCCAGCTGTCCCTTTGGCACTCAGTGGCCTCAAAGTCAGACTTTTTTAAAAAGTAAATGTATTTATTCTATTTATTTCATTTTTGGCTGTGTTGGGTCTTCATTGCACACGGGCTTTCTCTAGTTGCCGTGAGCGGTGGCTCCTCTTGGTTGCGGTACACGGGCTTCTCATTGGGTGGCTTCTCTTGTTGCGGAGCACGGGCTCTAGGCGCGCAGGCTTCAGCAGTTGTGGCTCGTGGGCTCTAGAACGCAGGCTCAGTAGTTGTGGCGCACGGGCTTAGTTGCCCCCGCGGCATGTGGGATCTTCCCGGACCAGGGCTCGAACCCGTGTCCCCTGCATTAGCAGGCGGATTCTTAACCACCGCGCCACCAGGGAAGGCCCAGACTTTTAAAAAATCCTCTCTGGCTTCTCCATTCTAGTCAGTGTTGACACCATTTCTTCACCACCCAGGCTGGAAAACTCAGTCTCCCTGGATTCTCCCTTTAACTTGAGAGAACCAACCGAGTCCTGCCTTTGGACGCTCCTTGGAACCTCCTTCCTCTGCTTCCCACTCCTGTGGCTTTGTCCCTGTTCAGGAGCTGTTTGTTCTCCACCCCACCCACCACCACCAGGACTGGACGAATGGCCTATGCTGAGAGCCGCTGCCCCAGCTCCTGTCTCTCCCCACCACCGCCCCTGTGCACACCACCGCAACTCGGACCACATCATTGCTGCAAAGGCTTTCCACCATCAGATGCTGTCACTGAAGGTCGTCCACAGGGCGGCTCTAATCTAGCTCGGTGCCACCTTCTCCAACTCACAGGCAAGCCCTGGCTCTTCCTGCCCTACCACAGCTCACAAAGTTCTCTCCTTTGGAATTCTCTTGCCCTCTCTCCACATAAACACTCCTGAGTTTTTATTAAGACCCTTTCAAAGGCACACTTTCTCCAGGGCTTTCGCTGGTGGCTCCTGCTGCTCTGTCCCAGGAAAGAACTTGAGGACAGGACATGTGAGCCTCAATCCCAGCCCAGTGCTGTGCAGCTGGGTGGTCACAGAGAAACCAGCCCTGCAGAATGGGATTGAAATGGATAGGCAGGTAAGATGTGGAATAATGGGGACCAGGCTATCTTAAGCACCAGAAAGACAGTGTTTGAATCTTAGCTTAGCCCACGGTTAGCCACGTGGCCACAGTCGAATTGCCTGGACTTTGATTCTTTATAATTTGATTTTCTTACTGGCAAAAATGAGAATAAGTATCTCTTTTAGAGAAGTTCTGTGAGGAAGAGAATTAACAAATGCAAAGTGCTGCGTACGTGACCCTCGACAATGGTGTTTTTATTGTTAGTATGCCTCCTGTCCAATAAGCATTGCACACAGTTACTGTGTGTTGCTCTCAGCCCTTGGCACCTCCCTTAAAGCCTTATCTTTCTTTGCCATGTTTTCTACTTATTTTAAGGTTGCCTTTCCCTTGACTAAACTTGGAACTTCCTAGAAGAGAGACTGCTTCTTACTTATCTTTGTATCTGTCATAGAAGCTAGCAACATGCCTGGCACACAGAAGTAGCACAGGTATGTTGGATTTGGTTAAATTCGAGGAGGAGAAAGGAGCCCCAGGCAGGCATGGAGGGGGGGAGGGGGTGTCCTTTGAGGCACAGCAGTGGGGACCTCAGGGACAGCTAGGGGGCAGCCTGAGAACAGCAACAGCAGAGAGACCCAGGGCCGCCAGGATCATGAGTTTTCCGAATCTGGCAACTTCACAGTTTGCCTCCTGGGGAGGATAAGAGGCTTGTGCTGCAGTGCCGTGTGATGTTCATGAAGGAGCAGAGCCTTCGGTCACCCAAGCCTGGGTTCAGATTTGGGTTCTGCACTTAACTAGCTCCCCCAGCCTCCCTTCACTCATCCGTAAGGCCAAATAAGAATAAGATGATGAGCTCCAGAGGGTTTTGAGAAGATGGGTTCTCGGCAAAGTGCCTTGCATAAAAGTTTTCATCTTTCAACGTGATGACTGAGAGATGTGAGGGAAAATGGTCAAAGGGCAGGATTAGCCTAATGGTTAATCCTGTAGAAACTCCACCACATTACACCACCTCTTTGGTTGTAGGAAACCCCCCTCTTGGTCCCTGCCCTCCCATGGGCTAGTAACACAAATGCCAACTACTGGAAGTGATGCTCTACATCATGTGTTGTAACCATCTGCATCCAGGGTGTGCACGTTGGGGCGGACGCGCACCGGGTGAGGGGGTACGGGCACATGGGCTGTCATCCACGCTACTTAGAGCCCAAAATGAGCTGAGAAGTCCAACAGTCGTCAAGTTATTGCCAACTTAAAGCTGAAGGAAGCTTCAAATCCTGGCTTCTCTGACTTCAAAACCAGCCTCTCTCCTTGAGGCCACGATGTCTCAGAAATGAAGAAGACAGCCCCAGTTCTCAGGAAGTTCACAGTCTGATCCCAGATTTGGAGAAGAAGTGAACTGATTGATTGATATGATCAGAAGGAAGAAACATCACACGCCCTTAATGACCAAAAATTAAAATGAAAAAAGCCCCAAACTCTTTACTGATCAACTTCCTCCTACACTCCCTTGCACTTTTATCTTCCCTTCTAAGCAGAGGACCAGGGCAAAGACCAGACAGAAACCTCTCCTCTTGTCTGTTTTCTGACATCTGTACTTTGGGAGAGAGGTACCGCTTCCTGAATCAGTGCTCCAGAATCAGAGCAACTTGAGCCGTGAGATTTCTAAATCCCATCACATGAAGTACCAGGTGTGTGTGACGCTGTTTGGTACAGAAATCTGATTTCTTAAGAGGAAAATGCCCTTTTAGCACCAGCATTCCTACTGAAGGGAGGCTGCAGCACCTCACTGCCCTGAGGGACTGAAAAGGGGCAGGAAAGCTGGTCGAAGATTCCCCTGGGGGAGGGTGTTGACCTGAGAGACGGTGACGACTCTTTTCAAGGTCCTTAAGCTCCTCGAAGGGTTACGTTCTGAGGGTCTACCTTGGAAGAAAAGAACAGGCTGGAAGAAATAGGGGAAATATATGCTTACATGGAGGCATATAATAGACTATAGACCCAGAAGCAGCCTTGGAGATTTAGTCGGTCCAACCCTCTCATCTCACACACAAATAGACTAAGGCCCAGAGAGGTGAAGGAGCATGCCTAAGGCCACACAGCCAGCTAATGGCAGGAACCAAATTTTCTTAGCAGCAATTCAACACTCTTTCCACCACATCAAGCTGCATGACAGTACATTACAGCCTTGGTGGGAAGTGGGGAGGCCAAAACAGCTGTGCACACTCCCAACCCTCCTCACAGATTCTGAGTCCATCCTTTCCCAGCCTGGAGTAATAAATTGACGTGTCAACATCCTTGAGGAGACAATCCATATGTTGTCCATTTTTTATGTCTTCCCAGCCCCACTTCCGTCCTGTCAAGCACCACACCTTGCAGGGAAGGTGAAGCAGGTGCTGAGGGCCGGGGCCACTTGCTGGGGCTTAGAATGATGAGCTAACTGAGCAAATGTAAAATAAGAGAATAAATCAATGGATTGTCTATATTTTCTTTTTTACAACCTAAATCAATATCCTCCCTAGTTAATAAAAAATGAGTGAGTTTTTAAAATATAGATACAAGAAAAAAGTATTTCACATCTGCTCACTCTTATATATAACTTTTATCACATATTCAGATTGTATGCATCCGAATATCCTTAAATATCATTTTATACATTTGTTCACATAAGCCCTGTATTTTAGTTATATTTATTCCTAAGTATTTTTCCCTGTTTAAAAAAAATTTCAAACCCACAGAAAAGACAAAGGAACACCTAATTTACCTTTCACCCTAGATCTATCAATTGTTAACATTTTGTCATATTTGTATTCCCTATCTCTTTCTCTGACAAACCGTCTGAAAGTACGCTGCACAAATCAGATCACTTTACCCCTAAAAACTTTTGCATGTACTGTCTAAGCACAAGGACATTCTCCTACATAACCACAATAGCATTGTCGCAGCCAAGACATTTAACATATAAAGACATATAAGTATTTTAATGTGATTTAATTTGGAGCAGCATGTGTTGAAGAAATCTGGAAAAATGTGATGCTACTTCTACCGGATTGACTTGAATCAGCAAAGTCTCAATTTTGCATTAATGCCAGTCTGGGTTCTGCCATAGCCTCCACCACCTTGCCCACCCCCTGCAGATGTTGACCTTTTCACACCTTAGGCACAGGGACTCTGAAGAAATAGGCTCGGGGGAGGCTGCATCCTTTCTCATGCAGGGGCTGGCTTTTGGGCTTCTCAGCCAAAGTCATGAAATACTAGTATTAGACTAGCTTTAGAGGTGTCTGGGAATCTCGCTGATTTGAAAACATATATAGCTTATTTCCATTTCATGGAAGCCTCTTGTTTTCAATCAGACAGAGCAGAGCATCGTGCAGATGTATTTTGCACATTAATGTGATGCACTTACTTACTCTGCCTTCTGAGATGGTGTTTCTTTTTTTTTTTTTTTTTTGCGGTACGCGGGCCTCTCACCGCTGTGGCCTCTCCCGTTGCAGAGCA
>NC_041231.1:108627438-108674977 GCF_002837175.3 Physeter macrocephalus | reverse complement strand
GAACCCGCGTCCCCTGCCTCGGCAGGCGGACTCCCAACCCCTGCGCCACCAGGGAAGCCCTGAGGTGGCGTTTCTAATCGAGGGTGCTAGCTGGGCGCCCAAGTTCCTGTAAATGCCCCCACAGGCTCCAAGTAGCTGGCTGTGTGAAACTACAGCTGAGTGGCAAAAGGGAAGGCCCAGTGACACAGAGAAGAGAAGGAACGAGTATTCCAAGAAGCACACCCAAAGGTTAAATTTGAAAAGAGCTGCAAGAAACGTGAAACAAGGGTTGGTCTTCATGGAGAGACTAGAAACTTCTAAAAAAATTTAACACAGTTGCCAAAGACACAAAGAAGCAACTTGCAACCTCTAGCAGGGCCCTTAGAATACTTCTATGTCTGAGCTCCTTAAAATGGATAGCTATGGTGACTTTAAAATAAATAATATCCTGCCTTTGAGGACTGAGATGCTCAACCAAGGGATGAAGGAACATTCGAGAGTGTACTGCTAGGTCGGCCACTAGCTTTTTTGCCTGCTGCAACGAAGTCCTCGATTTCAGTTATTTAAACATGTAGAGTGGCGTCTGGGGAGAGAATACACTTTCTGATAAGAAAGGAAACTTATTTTTTTTGAAACTGGTTAAAGATTGTCGAGTTTGTAATTCCCAGAGCTGAAAGACCTATATTACTAAAGGAAGTGAAGACTCTGTGGTCCCGTATTTGTAAGATGACTAACAATAACAAGAAAAAATGAATGTATTCACATGCATATTAACAGATATGAAACTTCTACTTTGGCTTCTTTCCTAAAAATTGTTTTTATTTGTCCCAATATTTTCCTCAAAAGAAAAAAATGTAAGTGGGTTGTAAAGAGAGATAGTTGGCATCTGTTAGGGTGGAAACTACCGTAGAGTATTTTGTAACGGTCAGAATACAAACGTCAAACGAGGCAAACAAGCTAAAAACTTTGCATCATTGCCCATACTGCAGGTTCACTTTTTAAGTAGATAAGCAAAGTTTTAAGAACTTTTAAACATACTAGCTCTGTTGAGGATAGAAATCTAGACCGTTGTGCTTTTCTAAATAATAAAATGGACACTGGCCTCAGGAGGTGAATGTGCGCTTCTGAGATTCTCTTCCTGTAATGTGAAGGGTCAGTGTTCTTTTTCTTTTATCTGATGGTGGAAAATGTCATAATGATACATCCAATTATATATTCTGCTGCCTCTTTTTCTTTCTTCTATTTGTTTGAGATCACACATTTGACTTTCCATGTCCCTGCGTGGTCCAGGGAGTGGAAATTCCGAGAGGTCTTACATGGGGAGTCCCCTTCCCTCCCGCCCCTCACACCCAAAGGCAGAGCCATGGAGGGGTCTGAAGCCTGACAAGCTTGGCTCTAAAAAGGGACATTTTTTACCCCATGCATTTTCTTATAAATGTGAGGGTATCATTTATTTTGGGTGAAAGCCTGCACAAAAGTGGTTTAGTAAAAAGCACATTAGAATTAAGCTGCTTCCGCTTTCATGCTTGTAGTTTCATTCCTAATTTATAGTTGTCAATTTATAGAATTGAAGCTCCGGGGTTTTGCAACAGTGACAGTAACAAAATCCTCGCCCACTTCTCTGTCTATTTGCTGATGAATTTGGGGAAGAGGGGTGTGGGTTTCACTGGTCCTCCCAGCCTGTGCTTTGTGCAGCCTCTCCACAGCCAAACACAGCATCCAGTTACCGGAACAAACTTATGTCCCTACTTCAAACATAGACTCTCTTTGTTATTGTTCATTACAGCAGGTGACGATTCTCTTCGAAGTAGTTTTAAAGGAAGGCTTCCAGCCCCTATGGCCCTTGTTCGGCTTATTTGGCAATTACCTCGTGTAATCTTACATGGTTTTGTCAGTATGGCCTGTCTCCACAGTAATGTTTTAGCTTCCTGGATCTCATTTTGTCTGTCTCTCCACTTGCAGTGCGGGAGAATGATGGCTTAACCACAGTCCAGGTTCTAGAAGTCTTGTGAAGCCCTTGTGCGCAGTCTAGTTGGGAGAGGCATGGCTGGGGAGGGGTTGCTGAGAGTCAGACTCAAGGCTGCACGTCTCGTTTTCAGGAAGCAGAGCTGCTTTCTTCTGCGTGCAACCAGCCTGATCACCTGGGGCGGGGCGACCACGTGTGAGGCCCAGAAGCAGCCACCGTGGGTACCTGCGCTCATTAAAGCCCGACAACAACCCTGTGAGGTGGATCAGATGACCATCCCTTTCCAGAAGAGGAAGACCAGGCCCGCGAGGGCTCACAGTGGTGACGTAGGGTTGGAAACCTCTTTGCAGTACAGCATGGCAGGTGGTGGGGAAGTGGGTGCCCTCAGGAAGCCCTGCCAGTGCCATGGTTGAAAAGCTACCACCTGCCTTGGGCATCAGGCAAACAAAATACCTCATCCCTGCTTTGCGAGATTTTATCTGAGTGACTTCATCAAAGTTGCTTAACCCTGACCCTCATCTCTTTCATATGTAAAACATGGGTCAGAAAATTTACCCCACATTTACCATGTGAAAGCCATTAACTGAGGGCCGGCTCTGCCATAGGTGCTCAGCACATGTTAGCTGTGCTCTGCCCATGCCTGCACCCTTCCACCCTCAGTGCCCGAGTGACTTCACACGCCATGCGGAGGGTGGAGCCAGCTACCGCCTGCCCCACTCCCCCATCCTCTGCTAGCCTAGCCGGAGCTACACCAGTGCCCTCCTGCTGGGAGAGGGTGTCGGGGTGAAAGAGAGTGTTTTCTAAGGGATGTGATGTGCAAATTTCCCAGGCACTGATTTCTCTTTTAGCTCTATTTACCCCAGTTGGAATTTAATAGCTCCTGAGTGGTGCTTATTCCCAGGGACTAGGTTGTCCTGAATAAGAACTGCGGGAGGCCTGGACAGGAAAGCGTGATGTTTCGGAGCTCCACCTGTGACACCCTCTGGAAACATCTAAAGGACTTGAGAGCGTGGCATAAGAGCCATTCATTCCTCCAAGAATTACTTGCAAACATTTCTTCCAACTATGTGCTGGACAGTCTTTAAAATGAAAAATAATTCTTGCTTTACATATGCCCGTTTTGTGCCAGGCACTGCATGAGGTTCTTCACCTACCTCACTGCTAATATTTACGCCAGGTCTATGAAGTAGGTATTACTATATCCATTTTAGAGATTAAGAAACTAAGCAGAAGTAGAAATAGATTTAGAAAGTGACAGAAGCAAGCTTCAGGTCTGGGGCTCCCTGGATACACGTAACCTTATCCCTCCCGCTCCATCTTTGGTCTCACCTCCACTGGCTGCACCTCTGTTCCACCTCTCTGGCTTGGGCAGAAGATCAAACCCCCTAATCCCAGCTCTGTAACTTCACCCCAATGATCTGAGCATTTATGCCTCACAACAAGGGATCACTCCTGCTTCTCTTCAAAGGGTAACCACCTCCTGGCCAGGCCAGAGTACCGCTCTCTGCCCCCACCTTCCTGGGCTCCACGTCACCTTTGCCTTCTCTGCTCCACCTCTGTCCCTTGACCCTCCAGCCCCAGGTCTCTCGACTCCATTAGTGCACTGGCCCCCAAACCCCCTGTCCGGGCGGATGCAGCCTCGGCAGGGAAGTAACTTCATGAAGGATGTGACTCACCTTGCAGAGCCCCAGAGACAGGATGTAACCTCCTTTAAGGGCACTGGCTCCGACCCTGCATCTCCACTGGCCTCAGGCGAGAGGCAGCATTTCGTGTGCTTAGGGCTCAGGCTCTGCCTTCACAGGGAGCTGGGCGCGTAGCCAAGCTCCACGTGTGCTGGGAAACCTGGGCTTTAATCAGCCGTTACACTCTTTGTGAAATGGGAATAAAGTCTCCCAGCAGAGTCATTAGGAGGATCAGATTAAAAAAAAGAGAAACCTTATTTGACATCTCTCCCATTACTGAAAGTCCAATAGATGGCAGCTATTATCCGTTTGTCTGTGTTCTTATTTTCTCTGAAAAATGGGATCGGAGCAGCACCGGAGCGGGCACAGACGGCCACGATGCCACGTCCTTCAGCGGGGGTCATGGTGACAACAATTAACTGTCTCTGGGGACCCAGCTGGGATGATTGGGTTCTCCCTGTTTCTCTCAGATGTCTTCACTCCAGACCCCCAGCTCCCTTTCGACCAAAGGTAAGCATTTTTCTGAAAGAGCGGTCGGCCTGCGGACTTGGAGTGAAGAGAAGTCCTTTCGGACCCTGGATTGGACACCCCGGCACCCAAGCCTCTGCAGTCGGGGCTGGCTCGGCAGCACCCCCCACCTAGGAGTCACCTCGCACGTGTGCAGTGACTTCTGACCCTGACTACCCCAGCTGGGCCAAACGTCACAGGTGAAAGGCAAGGCCTCTCCCAAGACTGCCCTCACTTCCGATGCCAGCCACAAGCTCCAAGGTCCTCAGGCCCCCTGCACCTCTGACCAACAAGCTACAAATTCAGAGGCTCCCACAGCCCCTCAGGCTTGATAATTCCCTGGGACTCACAGAACTCAGGAAAATGGAACATGCATGATTACAGTTTTATTATAAAGGATACAAATCAGGACCAGACAAAGAAGCTGGGGTCCTGAATGCAAAGCTTCTGTGCCCTCTCCCTGTGTCCTCAGGAAGTGTCACCCTCCTGGCACATCAATGTGTTCCCCAAGCAGGAAGCTCCACTGAGCCTTGGGGTCACGAGTTTATTGGGGTTTCATTCCACAGGCATGATCGATAGAATCACTGGCCATGAGGTTAAGTCAATCTCCAGCGTCCTTCCCTCCCCAGAGGTTGGGCTGACCTCACGTGGCTCAAAACCTTGATCCTCTAATGACATCGTTCGTCTTCCCAGTATGGCCAGCCCCCATTCTGAAGTATCTAGGGCCCACCAGGAGTCACTTCATCAGCATAAACTATCAGGGCTTAGCAGGAACAACAAAGTTACTCCAGTCACTGGGGAAATTCCAACGATTTTGGGGGTCCCACCCAGGAGCTTAAGCAAAGGCCAGTTAGATTCTTTATTCGGCAGGGTATGTGTATCTACTTGCATGAACGTTCACACACATGCACATGTATGTGTCCTCTGTCATTCAGAGGATAAAACCATATCTCCTTAACATGCCACACAAAGTCCTTCATTATCTGGCCCCATTCCTCCTTCCCAGCTCTCCCTCCGGCTGCACACAGCGCCTCACTCTTCCCGGGACACCAGCCCTTCCACTGCTTCCCAGGTGCACGTCTCATCCTCACTGCCGGACGTGAGGCTCCTTCACGGCCAGAGAAGGAGCCTCATGTCCATGGCCCTCCCCAGGGAAGCTCTCCCCAGCTCCTTCCAGCAAGGCTGATTGTTCAGTCTTTGGTGTAGCCAAAGCTCTCTGATCATATTTCTGTAATCATAATTAACATGATTACTTTTCTATTTAATTTAACAGTTTTCCCCACTCGATTTTTAAGCCTGTGTATACATTAAATGGTGTTTTTGGCTACAAGTAATAGAAAAATCTGGCTTACATCACAAGCACTTTTCTAGTTTACTTAATAAGTCTAGAGATAGCTGAATCCAAAGAGTTTCAGCCATTCAGTGATGCTCTTGAGGACCGGGCTCTTTCTGTCCTTCTACTCTGCCATCCCTGGAGAGCTGGACTGTCTGCCGAGCGCTCATCATTTAACGCGGAGAGATGGCAGCTGCCACGGTTGCAGGCATCATATGCCTTCACAGTTGTCCTAAGCAGGAAGGGAGGGGAGGAACAAAGGACTTGCTCCTCCTGCATTTCTCTCCCTCAGGAAGGAAAATAGTTTTAAGTAGCCCCCAGCACACTTCCTCTTATATCTCATTGGTCAACACTGGATCACAAGCTCTCTCCTAGACCAGACCCTGGCAAGGGGAATAAATTGCTACACTTTATTTGAGCTGCCATGTGTTCCCTAAGCACAAGTGAGGCTGTTTTAGGAAGGAAGATGGTGGGAATGGCTGGGGAGGGCCAAGTCCTTTGACTTGGAGTAGTTGTAGAATGTGTCCTTAGACAAGAGAAAGGCAGTCAAGGGTATGAGGAAAGGAAGGAAGGAAGCAAGGAAGGAAAAAGGAAACAAGCAAGCAGGCAATGGTGGGAAGGGGGAGAAAGGAAACAAGACAGAAATATTTAAACAAAACAAAACCAAAAAAAGCAAGGTTCTAGCTTGTAGACATTTTTAAAACTCGATTTATGTTACAACTAAACCATATTATCATCACTTAATATGGCTTAATAGTTTTCAAACTTTTTGAAGCAAACCAACTTCTACGTCAAATAAATAAAATCTTGGTTTTTTATTTTTTAAATTATTATTATTTTATTATTATTTTTTTTTATTCTGTGGGTCAATATAAGACAAAGATAACCTATTTTCCATCTGGAAGGGACTTGCACCACACACTTTTTGGCTTATTCCTGGTTTGCTCTTGGGAAACAATGCTCCTTCCCTTTTTAGAGTGAAAATAAGCACTTTCTTTGGAGATTGACAGGGAGACAAAACAGAATTAAATAATAAACTTCTGAAAATTTCAAATTTAATTTTTTTCAAAGGACCAGTTCCTCCCAATCCCTCAACTTGTGATGTCCTTGTTGAAGTCCTCCCTAGATTCTCAGGCAGTGCTGGTGGAATCTCAGCAACCGTGCTCTGGAAAGATTGACGAGCCTTCCTTCCATGATGCCTGCATTGGCAGAAGGGCAAGACAGAAGATGCACATTAGAAGTTGTGCCCCAGAAACGAAGGACACAGGTGCATGATTGCATCCCTCCCCACGATGTCTAAAAGGAGAGAGGGGCTCAGCCAGGCAGTGGGTAATGATATGTGGACCTATTCTCACCTTCCTGCGGCCAGATGGATCCAAATCAGTTTCAGTGGTTTTGAAATGAAACTCACCTGGGTGTATGTGCTTTGGCTTCATTCTTCAGGTGTAGGTGCTCCCCAAGGTCAAACTGAAATCCTCGAACTGGTGCCTCTTAAGAGGCTGACCCTTACAAGTTATGCAATGTGTGCTTCAGACTCCCATCACCTGAAACAGGTGGATTCTCACAGCCCAACAGGACCCACCTCCCAGCCAGTGACCCCCTGGAGTCCTGAGCTGCCAAGAGAGACTTGTGTCCAGCGCTGACTCAGAATGAAGGCATCTTGGACCCCAAAATAAACTCCATTTACTCTAGACCCTGCCCCCTTAAACAGATTTCCAGTACACAAAGATGATGTAAATCCTTCAAATTTATACCCAGATGAAATCATTATAACTAAATATACATATATATATATATATAAATATACAATATGTATGTCCACACATATGTTTTTAAGTGTGTGTGTATATGTACGATTCTGAATCTTGCTTTTTCACTTAATGATATGACTTGCAGAATTTTCCATATGATCATATTTAGATCTACCTCATCCTGTTTAATAGCTGTAAAATATTCCATGGTATGTATGTGCTACAATTTATCTAGTCTTCTATTTAGGAATAGGAGGTTTCCCCTCCTTCCCTCTTTTTTTTTTTTTTTTAGCCTTACAAATAATGCTGCAATAAACAGCCTTAGACATAGATATCTATAGATAGATAGATAGATAGATAGATAGATAGAGATAGAGATAGATAGATGATACCTATTTACTTAAAAACACACGTCCCGGGCTTCCCTGGTGGCGCAGTGGTTGAGAATCCGCCTGCCGATGCAGGGGACACGGGTTCGTGCCCCGGTCTGGGAAGATCCCACATGCGGCGGAGCGGCTGGGCCCGTGAGCCGTGGCCGCTAAGCCTGCGCGTCCGGAGCCTGTGCTCCGCAACGGGAGAGGCCACAACAGTGAGAGGCCCGCGTAACGCAAAAAAAAACCAAACAAACACATGTCCATGGGGTATATAGATTTGCCTGGAAAAGAATATATGACTTTTACATTTTGACAGGAATTGCCCACCAAAATTATTGCACAAATTTACCTTCCCACCAGCACTACAGGAAACTTCCAGGTAAACCTCACCAAAACAGGACTTTATCAAATTTTATTTGGTGCCATAGTTAAATAGATGGCCATGTATATTGCATTGTTATTTTGATTTGCATGTCTTTAATTATGAGTGTAACTGAGAAATCTGTTTGATGGCTATTTACATTTTTATTGTCACAAACTGGATGTTGATATATTATTTTTCCATAGAATTATTCACTTTTTTTTTTTACTAATATAACAGAGCTCTTTGTACAGTAAGGAAAGAAGCCTGTTGTCCATCATGTTGCAAAATTTCCCCAGTATATTGTTTATCTTTTGGCTTTGTGTATTTTTTATGTAAAAGTTTAAAACACTTTTTGCAAGATTAATCAATATTTTTCTTTATTACTTCTGGCCTTCCTTTATCAAGATTATTTGTGAGATCAACCATCTTTTCTTAGAACTTACAGTTGTAACTAATTTTAACGTATCACACAGCTTTTAAAAGATGATTGTTAATTCATAATCTCAGTGATTCCTGGATGATGTTCCTGTGAAAGCTTTGGCACTTGTAAATGAACTTTTGTCCTAAGTGACCTTTTCTCAAGGAAGACAAAGTCATTAGCTGCTTGTCCTTCCCATCATATTGGTATGTGAAAAGATGAGTTTTTGAGGAGGCTGAATGCTGGTTAAATAATTATATGAACATTCATGGTAACAGCTGCCAAGTTTCCTGATTTTTTTAATTGTGAAAGATTCCTGGGCTGTTAGAGTCCTACTTTAATCTACAATTTACCATATTCACTGGTAGTGCCGTTTATTTTTGTTTAATTAGAGTGATATTTCCTTTGATGAAATACTTTGAAAGAGTGGCCTTAGGGACACGCTGAGCATGCGCAGTACTTGTGTCTACGGTGCGGCTGGGTGGGAGGAGGAAGGAGGGGGATGGGGCTTGGGTGAGCCAGCAGTACTTCCCATTCAGATTCTTCTCTGATGCCCTGGGCCCATGCTTCCCTTCCTTTTGGAGTATAACTTGTGGTTCTGGTGCCTTTAGGGAAAGGGTCAAGTCATGCTAAAGGTTGCTGTGGTGGGAATGCATATCGCATATCAAATGGGAAATTGTTCTTCAATCACTCACACCAATGCTGCGTTATTTTTTTCATTTACTTTTCAGTAATTTCAATACTTATGTAATGAACATGTATTAATTTTACTTTTTAAAAGAACAATGGATGTGGGAAAAACTTAAATAACAATAATGTAGAAATTTAACTCTTGTTGGGTGAACAGAGAAGATTCCTGAGTTCATTCATTTTGAAACAAATGTGGGAGGGTGAGAATACATGAGCTGACAAGGGGCCCTAAATATCACCTGGTGATCAGATGTCCATGTGACAACAAAGGCAGAAGCTGGAGTGATGCAGCTATAAGCCAAGGAATGGCAAGGATGGCCAGCAGCCACCAGAAGACGGGAGAAAAAGAGACATGGCCTTGCCGACACCTTGATTTTGGACTTCTGGCTTCCAGAATGTGAGACAATAAATTTTTGTTCCTTTAACCTACCCAGTTTGTGGTAATTTGCTATGGCAGCCCTGGAAGCTAATGCAGATACTGAGGCTCATTAAGTAGAAAGTATGACCAAATCCACTCAGCCAGGATTCACACTGAGGTGTACCTGCTTCCAAAAAAGTCATGTTTTTTCTCTACTCCACACTGCCCTTCTAAGGTCAAATGAGTGGTGGAGGTGACCTGATGGTGCACCCCGCCACCCCACTGCGCTAGCAAAGATAGAGTGGAAGGAGGCGGGAGGATAAACCTCTCCCAGGGGTGTTACTTCTCTGAGCTCAGCAATCATGCAAGCAGGTTTTCTCAAAGCAATAGCTATCACATAGGATAATCACAACTCCACGGTTCAGCTAAGGATAGTTACCTTAGGAATACACATCAAGTTAGAAAAGGCTTAATAATAATAATAATAGCAGCAGAAGAATAGCTCAGGTGAAGAGCTTTGCAAACATCCTGTTGTTCATTGTATCTTGTCCTCAAGCTAACACTACTTGTCACGTTTCTCTTTGAGGTTCGGAGAGCATAAGTGACTTTCTTAAAGACACACAACAGAGAAGTGGGGTTCTGAGTTTTAACCCTGTGAACTGAGTCTACGCCAAGTGCTGCCCTAATAGAAAGTTGTCGTAAAGGATGAGCACGCGAGAGAGCTTTGAGGGTGTAATCAGGTCACTTCCACTAGGGCTTCCAGACTAAAGTCTCACTATCAGCTCCTGGGGAAGATGCATTTGTCCTTTCAGACTCTTGGCCCAGGAATCTTTTTTTTTTATTTTTATTTTTTATTGGAGCATATTTGATTAACAGTGTTGTTAGTTTCAGGTGTGCAGCAAAGTGATTCAGTTATACATACATGTGTATCTATTCTTTTTGAAATTCTTTTCCCATTTCAGTTATTACAGAATATCGAGCAGAGTTCCCTGGGCTGTCGTTGTTGGTTAAGTATTTTAAATATAGCAGTGTGTACATGTCAGTCCCCAACTCCCATCTGTCCCTCCCCGACCCTTCCCCCCAGAAGAAACTGGATGTGGCAAATTGGAGGCTTGCCTGGGGGGCCCTAGCCTTCAGGGAAGAAGAGGGTGGGACTGAGGGGCACGAGCGAGGAAGGAGGCTCCTCCCCTCTCCCTCCCCACCTCTGCACACGCGTATTAAAAGTAGTCCATAAAATCTCTTCCTTTCAAAATATCTGGGTTTTGTTCTTTGGTACCAATTACCCCAATCTTTTCTTTTCTCCTCCTCTTCCCTGTTCCTCTAAAGCTTAAAGTCACATAAACAGGTGGCACTGGATGAAAGTAGTGTTGGGCGTGGGAGGGAGACGCCGTGGGCAGACGGGCCGGTACCCACAGAGGATACTTGTGGGTGGAGGAGCTGCGTCCTCGAGGATTGTCCTGATGCAGCTTTTCAGTGTGTCAGCAGTTGTTCCCAAGTCCTTTGTCAGAAATTCATCACATCTTATTAAAAGGACTATTTTATTCGTATATTCTCTTTTCTTTTTCCACAGTGAACACAGGGGAGCCTAAAGAGAATTTAAACTCAGGTTTAAATCAAAACTCTCATCAGTGAACATAAATATTTTCCCATTCAAAAAAGAAAGGAGAGAAAAGGTTTTGGAAACTTCCTTGGTGACTTGATTTTCCTTCATTTGTTGTGCTCTCTCTTCTCTCTCTCAAGGCCTCTTTCCATTTTTGCAGACATCACAAAGCAGAAAAGAAACTTATCTTCCATAGACTCATCCAGGAAGAGGAGCCCACCACACCCTGAAGGCTGTAAGGGTGAATGTGGTTAATCATTTCACAGAGAGAAACCTCTTTCTGGGGAGAGCAGAGAGAGAAGAGGTTGAATTTTTTACTCACTTGGAATTGACAAAATAAAATCGGAGAACTGGGGTCTGTAAGACCAAGAGGGACAGAGAAATAATGAAACAACAGCCTGATAGAATATCTCACCAAGCTGTGTCTTTCACAACCCCACTGCCCTCTCTTCGTGCTCCTGGAAACCCAGGTCTCTGGGGAATTTTATCTGGGCTGGTGATAGGGAAAAAGTAGGGTTCTAGGAAGAACTGTTAAAACAATCAGGAGTTTGGGATTTCTGCCCTCAAACCTGTGTGGACAATAAATAGAACTTTCTATATCCAAAAACACTTTCTTCTTCAGTGTCCATTTTTCCTGTTGGGAGGAACTTGTGTTCAGGCAAGTCAGGCCCGCACCCCCTCCCACCCTCTAGGATTGTGTTCAAATACAAAAGCAAAGCTCTCTTTCTACAGCCCTGTCCACCTCTGGACCACTCAGGTGTGCAGGCAGTCCCTCTACTGATGGCTGCTGGTGCCACGCTGGGCACCCAGAGACCTAGAGAGCTTCCTTGGGCCATCTTCCCAGATGCACCATTTCTATTTTTGCTTTCTTGGTAATTCCCTTTTATCCTCTCTACCCCCTAGGTAGAGACAGAACAGTAACACTGTTCCACAAGTCACCTAGGACTTCAGAGGGAAGAATTTTGTGACACAAAATACAGTGAAAACTCTACACTAATGTTGTTTTTTGATCCTATAAAGAGAAGGAAAACTCCTAAGTTGCTGCCACCCTATATGATTTTTTGTCTTCTTTCTTGTTACTTCAGGACTCCAAAACATCAACTAAAAATTAGAGTCTTGTCACAGAACAAAAGTAAAATACCATTTTCCCCATGATGTGGATAAGCAAACACATACACACCAGCTCTCAGGGCTGGGCATGCTGTAGCACCGTGCAAGTCTCATTCACTAATGGTAGAAATATAAATGGTATACAGCCTCGTGGTGAGTAATTTGGCAGTAGGCATCTAAAAACCTTACACATTTGGAACACTGATCAATTCTACTTGGAAAAATTTTAGTTATATGTTAAAAGTGACTCATATACCCAAAAATGTGTGTACACGATATTTATTAAAGTACTGCTTAAATAGTGAATAATTTGAAAACATCTAAAAATCCAAAATTGGACTCACTAAATATTTTAGGGTATTTTCATACAATGGAGAAAGTATGCAGCCATTAAAATTTGTTGTAGATGAATATTTAACCACATTAAAAATGTCACTGATATATTGGAAAGTTCATATTACAAAATAAGATTTATAGTATTGTTTTTATAAAAACTTATATTTATATTATGTAAGATGAATAGAACAAAGACCAAAAATACCCCTAAAAGCTGAAATGTTATCATTAATATTCCTAGATTATGGGCAATTAAAATTTTTTTCTTTTTCTAAAATGCTCACAATGTATTTTCTATACCTGTATAGTTTATAATTAGAACTTTTTAAAAGAAATTCACTGAATGAACAGTGACAATACTTTTTAATATTTTGTTCTTTCCATCAAAATGTTCTCTCCAACATAAAGCCCAGTAGAAGGCAGCACAGTGCTCAACCCCTACATACTTTATACAAGCTTGAAGAAGAAACGTCACAGAAATGAAAACTATTTGTGTTTCACACACCTGTTCTAAACTGGAGGCTAAAGAAAGCAGCTCCTGCTGAATTCAAAGCAAATTCACAAAAAACAAAAACAATCTCCTCAAAAAACAAACAAAAAACCCTACCATCTACCACATACTCTTTCAGTGAACACTAAATTCACTTTCTGGTTGATTGTCCAATTCCTCCCTATTATGTTTCCTGTAAAAGGAGCCACTAGATTCATGATCACTCGAACCAGACAGCTCTTATTGATCATTAGCAACACTGAAATCCAAGAATATAGAAATTGCACAAACCTGAGACCAAATCTGCAAAGGACAACCTAGAGGATGGTCTAACAAAAGGAACTGCATATTTAAAGAAGTGGTATTTATAGTGTATATATATATATATATATATATATATATATATATATATACATTTTTCTTTAAGATTCTTTATGATACATATATATATACGTATATACATAAAAGAAAAAAATTATAGTTGGAAAGTCTCTTAGTAAATAAAAGGGAGCTCTTACTATATATCATTACATTACTATTAATTAATTTTAACTTTTGAAAGAATGTACTTCATAGAAATAAAAAACCACTGATGTTGGAAAATGGAAACAACTGTTGAAATAATAAATTTATTTGACTTGACTGCGTGCAGCATCTTTGCTCTCTTCCCCTGCCACACTCCAGAACGCCAGTATCCCCCAGAGAGGAGCTTCTACACAAGTCTGGTGCCCCAGTTCTTATGTCTGGTGCCCAACTTTTTGCAGCTGCCACCCAGAAGACACCCCTGATCACCTGGCTCTAGAGGCCAGGGGGGCTTAAGTTCCTGGGTTCCATTGAGACTGTCACAATTGGAGGGACAGTATTTGGCAGACTACTGCTCCCAGGGCACTGCAAAGACAGCAGGCTGAAACACACCTCAGTCTTTCTGAGAAGGAGGCCTATTTGCTTGTCCAGAAGCTTCAGCTTGAGGGGCAGACTTCTGGCATGCAGCATTCACGGGGCCAACAGAGATGCTCCCAAGAAATGGAGGCTGGTGGAGCCAATCTTCATGCTTTGCCTCTGCCTTGCCCCAGATCACCAGTATCTTACAGAAAGGAGTTTATACCCTTCTCCGGCACCTTGATTTGTGTGGTTACTGCCAGGGGACACCTCTACATCTCCTGGCTTTGATGACTAGCATGGTTTATGCTTACAGGTCCCTCAAGACTGTAACCAACAGCAAAAGAATACTTAAATAGCTACCACCCCCAGGGCACAGCAAGAGGCAACAGACCTAGGAGCTCAGTCTTTCTGGAAAGAGGCCTATTAGCTAATCATCATAGCTGCAGCTTGAGGGGCTTCTGATTAAGCACACATCTAAGGGCTGGCTGTAAACCTTTCCTGATACCTCTGAGGGTGGGCACTGTCTTCATGCTATCCCTCTGTTGCATGCCAGAGAGCCAGCATTTCTTGAAGGGGAGCTCTTACACATGTCTGGTACCCCAGTTTTTATGTCTGTACCCTGGCTTTTGCAGCTGCCACTCAGGAGACACCCCTTTGCCTGACTCTGGTGGCTGGGGAGCTTGCATTCCTGGCTCCTACAGGACTGTAACACCTAGAGGGAATGTTCTCAGAAGGCTACAACACCAGGGCTCTTATACATGTACAGGGCACTGCACAGAGAGCAAAATGAAACACACTCCCAGACTTTTTGTGAAAGAGGCCTACTTGCTTGTCTTGGAGCGTCAGCCTTAGAGGCAACCTTCAGGTTTGGCACATCTAGAAGTCTATGAATGTGCTCGCAGGGAACATAGACTGGAGGATGCCATCTTTGTGCTCTCCCTCTGCCTCACTACAGCTCACCAGTATCACCGAGAAGTGAGTTTGTATGCTCATCTGGAGCCCCAGTTTTTGCAACTGCTGCTCAGGGAACAACTCCAGATCAACTGGCTCCGGGGGCCAGCAAAGCTTACGCATGTGGTCCCACAGGACTGTATATATTTGCAGTATTTAACAGCTGTTACCTGAGGGTCTGGCTTCCAGTCAGCCTGAGTCTAAGTGCTGACTGAGATCCTCCCCTTTGGGACACTGAGTGGTCTTGGCACACCTTCTACTACTGGGAGCTATTAAAAATAAAATAGGTTGCTTCAACAATCACAAATGTTCGAGAGACATCCAAGGCCATGATTGAACGATAAGGTTTTCCTACACAAGGCCAACCCTTCAAGGTTGGGAGAAGTGGTTATTTTATCTAATGTGTAGAAACTAGCACAGAGAGTCAAGCAAAATGAAGAAACGGAGGAATATATCCCAAATGAAAGAACAAGATAAAACCTTAGAAATACAGCTTAATGAAACAGACATAAACGATATACTTGATAAAGAGTTCAAAGTAATGGTCATAAAAATGCTCACCAAACTTGGGAGAAGAATGGATGAACACAGTGAGAACTTCAACAAGAGATAGAAAATATAAGAAAGTTCCAAATAGAAGTCACAGAACTGAAAAATACAATAACTACATGAAAAAAGACACCAGATGGATTCAACAACAGACTAGATGAAGCAGAAGAAAGGATCAGTGAACTCAAAGACAGGACAAAGGAACTCACCCAATCAAAGCAGCAAAAATAAAGAGGAATGGAAAAAAAAAGAGTGAAGAAAGCTCAAGAAACTTATGGCACAACATCAAGCAGACTAACATTTGCATTACAGAAGTACCAGAATGAGAAGAGGGAGAAAGGGGCAGAAAACTTCTTTAAAGAAATAATGGTTGAAAACTTTCCTAACGTGGGGAAAGAAACAGAAATCCAGATCCAAGAAGCCTAGAGACTTCCGAAAAAGATGAACCCAAAGAGACCCACACCATGACACATTATAATTAAAATGTTGAGAACTGAGGCTCAAAGAAGTGAAGTTGTCCCTATCGCAAGGTTAAGTAACCAGATAATATCAGAGCCAGGGCCAGAATCTAGGTCTTCTCATTTCTAGTCGAGAAGTCTTCACCTCCACCACATTCTCCTAGATCACATCTCACAATAGTGACACAACTTCCACTCCCTAGAAATGTTTGCCCTCTATATTGCCTAGGCACTTGAGGTTCTTGACTAACTACTGCTTCCCAGAAGAGGAAGTGGAGTGACTCAGTGAGCAAGCCCACCGCAGCTCAGGGTTTTGGAGTGCTGAGGAGACTCCGTGGGGATAACTTCTCTCTGCACCTTGAGTTATCACTATCATCATTTCAGCATCCAGTTCAGTGACTACACTCATTTCTTTGGGCAATATTATGAACGATGGCTTATAACTGTTTATTATTTTAAAATCCATCTATTGATCTCTCCTCGTTGATTTGGCAATCCCATTTTTCCTATTTCTCTGTGCCCTTTGACAGGGAGTTTAAAAGTAATATTAGAGACAGACAAGTTATTCTTATGCTTGAACCAATTCCAAGAACAGTGTTTTCCAGAGCAGGGAATCAGGAGGGGTTGCTTTGGCCTGAGTAGAGGTAGAGGAGCATTATTATGGCCTCGGACTGGGTCTAGTGCAAGCATCTCCTCTGATTAAGCACAGGCATCCTCTGAGATGCAACTAAAGGCACTATTGCCTTTGTGGCTCCTTTACATATAAAAATTTTAAAAAATTATTTTATGGTTGTATCGATACAATGACAAACAAAATCCAGGTTGGAGTCATCATTATATCCTCACTATTATTATATTTATTGTTTCTTCTGATTTTAAAAGAAATTAAAATTAATTATTTTTGAGGGTAGCGTGGGCCCTGGGCCCCATGCCTCCCATGCCTGTTGGAAGAGTGGGCCCTGATCAGAATTAGATGGGCTGAGGCAAATCCTGCTCCTGTTGCGTACTCTTGGTGGTATCATGAGTTCCCCAAACCCCTGTTTCTTTTTCTCTAAAATGGAGATGATCATCAATCTTCTACCCAGGGCTGCTGTGAGGATAGAAGGAGATAATACATATAAAAGGAATATCTCCCCCCATCCCTCCATCTCCTCCCTTTCCTGGCAGACTGATCTGCAGCATGTGTCCTGGATTTCTCCCTTCTGTAATAACAGACAAACCACTGGTCAGTGGCATAGCCATTAGCAGAATCTACTTTTCTAGATATCAGGTCATTTTTCTCCCTCTGCTCTTGCCAACATGTTCAGAGCATTGCTAAAACTTTCCTATGATGACGATTTCCAAATGATTTCATATCTCCCCATTTGTGCACAAACACAAGCTAACCTCATGTATAGAATAATTCACCTTGAGCATCTTCTTAAAAATTAGCTAAATAACAGAGTTACTTCAACCACAGGAGACAGAGGAGGAATAATGTCCAATTAATGGTGAAAATATCATTCATGGATTCAAATTATTTGTTTTATCCTTTTACGTGTCAGGCACCAGAACAGTCTTATAAGCCAACACATCGGTATCTTCATAACCAAAATTCACTGTGAAAATAGACAAAGCATTTTTTTACAGTTACTTTTGGTACCTCAAAATCTTTGAGACAAATGCTATAAAGCGTCATGTGATAGGCAATTGTATGGCCTTCCCAATAAAGGAAGTGTGACAGTTTTTACTCATGTAGGATAATAGGCATTACAAAACTGGCAGTAATGATTCCAGAGTTTCTAGTATAATTACCAAACTCTGGTGCAGTGGTTCTAAACCATTAGTTCTTAAGGCACAGACTTCCAAATCAGAAAACTTTTGATAGTATTTGTGAAGGGTATAAAAGATAAAGAATGAATTTTTTAAAAAGATCCCAGAGCTTCCCTGGTGGCGCAGTGGTTGAGGATCCGCCTGCCGATGCAGGGGACATGGGTTTGTGCCCTGGTCCGGGAAGATCCCACATGCCGTGGAGCGGCTGGGCCCGTGAGCCATGGCCGCTGAGCCTGTGCGTCTGGAGCCTGTGCTCCGCAACGGGAGAGGCCACAACAGTGAGATGCCGGTGTACCGCAAAAAAAAAAAAAAAAAAAAAAAAAAGAGCACAGAATTATTTATAATGGAGAACAGTAAGGAAGTAAAAACACCCAACAGAAGGGATTAGTTAACAATTATGGCCTATCCATATGATGGAATGTTATAATATGGATTAAATTTGGGGGAATGGGATAGTGCTCATATCATGCAGAGAAAAAGCTGAATAAAAAAAATAGTGATAGTATGATGCTCTCTAAATGGCACACACACAAAAAAAAAATGGTGAAAATAACCAAGATTGATGCATTCTGTAGTATCCTGAGGCCTGCCTTCCTCAGCTATTCATTTGTCATGAACAGTTGTGAAAGATTTTGAAGTGGGGAAAAATGTGGGTGAATGTATGGTGCAAATGATTCTTTTTCATATAAATGCAATTTAATTGTGTTCCTATTGGAAAGCAATTGATCATTGCCCTATGGAAGAACAATTTTAAGACTATTTGTAAATTCACTTTTTAGTTCCTTATTCCCTCCCTATATGGTTCTTAGAATTCTCCCTTGAACTGGTTGTAACATCTTACTGCTTCCCTTATTTAATTAATGAGTACAATAAAACCTTTGATACATGTTCACTTTATATTTGTATTAGAGTCTGATTTTACCTTTTTGTAAAATTTTTCTTTGACATATTTCATCACCAATGATGAGATAACTCTTCCCTCCTTTATACAACCTCATCACCATCTGACATGGACCAAAGCATAAAACAAGGTCTTTAAATCATTGGCCCATGATAGGTCTAGATTATCTGACAGAAGGAAAAGATATCAAGTAAAACAGATGTTATAAGATGAACAACTTCACTATGAGAAGTCTGGAAACCCAATCTCTGGTTACTGGTTTGAGATCATCAGATATGCATACTCTCCTTTGAGAAATTTTAAATGTATGTGTTGTGCTAGGCTGAACTACATGAAATTTCTATCTTATAGGTTAAAATTGTCAAATATCAGCATATTTAAACCATTCAATCTAATGTATAATATATATATAATATATGTATATATACATATACATACAGCACACATTTATACAGAATAAAACCCTAAATGATAATGGAATTTTCTGGGCTAATTTAGGAATAAGCAGAGAACTGCATTTCTTTGTGTTTCTCTGCTTCTTTAAGCTCTTATTTGTGAAACTTTCTGTGAAATGTCAAGAGGAGAAGTGCAGTATTGTAAGAAACTTATTAATCCAGGAATTAAAAATCTAACTCTTGCTCTAAAATGTACTCATTCCATTAGGAAACATCACCTTAGAAAACTTTTCTTTGATGATGAAGGATCTTGCAGTTTCTCTGGAGTACCATTTTGACAATCTCTTTTTCCTGACGGTCTGGAATGAACAG
This sequence comes from Physeter macrocephalus, assembly GCF_002837175.3. Classification (NCBI taxonomy): domain Eukaryota; kingdom Metazoa; phylum Chordata; class Mammalia; order Artiodactyla; family Physeteridae; genus Physeter; species Physeter macrocephalus. The sequence goes on along the minus strand of NC_041231.1, from coordinate 108,655,699 downwards.
GAAGTAAAGTAGAGTTGGAGCTTGAAATTCTCTGTTTTACTTTTGGCTGGTTAGCGTCAAGTTTTGAAGAAAAGCAATTCTTGATATGAAATTTTTTTTTCTGATTGACTTCTTTCTACCAAAGGGGAGAGCAGCAAACACAAAGCCTGACTGAGATTCCTTTAGCAGAGCTTCAGTGATTCTGAGTTTGACTCTCTTATATTTTCATTCTACAGAGCACATCCCTCCCACACAAACTCACACTCTCCCATATCCATCATGGTGAGTGTGCCACTCATGAAGATAATGGCTCAGGCACGCAGGAGGGGGACGATGCCCTGCCCATAATACCACATGTGTTCTAGATTGCAGTTACGGTAAAGACTTGCATTGAGTCATCTTCACGTTCTCACCTTCTCCTCGTCAGTGCATGTGACCTTCAAGCACAGGTCTTACAAAAATGACCAGGATGATGGAGAGACAAAAGAGAAAGGGTACACACTTTTTTATATAATAGCTTTATTGAGATATTATTCATATACCATAAAACTCAACCTTTTAAAGTATTATATTCAGTGATTTTAATGCATTCAAAGCGTTGTGTAATCATAGACACTAATTTAGAACATTTTTATCATCCCCCCCAAAAAATATCTCTCTTACTCATTAGTAGTCAACTCCCTATTTTCCTCTCCCCCAGCCCCTGGCAACCAGTAATCTACTTTCTATGTCTACGGATTTGCCTATTCTACACATTTTATATAAAAGACTCATACAATATGTGGCCTTTTTTTGTCTGACTTCTTTCACTTACCATGTTTTCAAGGTTCATCCATGTTGTAGTATGTATGAGCACTTCATTCTTTTTATGGCTGAATGATATTTCATTGTATGAATCTATACCACATTTTGTTTATCAGTTCATCAACTGATGGATATTTGAAATTTTTCTACTCTTTGGCTAGTATAAAAATGCTGCTACTGTGAACATTTATCTACAAGTTTTTGTGTAGATGCATGTTTTCATTTCTCTTTTTATAAATTGAAGTATAGTTGATTTACAATGTTGTGCCACCCTCTGCTGCACAGCAAAGTGACTCAGTTATACACATATAGACATTCTTTTTTAATATTCTTTTCCATTATGGTTTATCACAGGACAATGAGTATAGTTCCCTGTGCTATACATTAGGACCTTGTTGTTTACCCATCATTTCTCTTGAGTATATATCTAGGAGTGGAATTTCTATGTCATATGGGAACTCTGTATTTAATATTGTGAAGAACTGCCAACTGTTCTCCAAAGTGGCTGCATCACTTCATATTCCTATAAATAAAGCAAGAGTGTTCCAATTGCTCCACATCCTTGCCAACACTTGTTATTATTTGTCTCCTTGATTATAGTCATCCTAATGGGTGCAAAGTAGTATCTCATTGTGGCTTTGATTTTCGTTTCCCTAATGGCTAATGATTTTGAGCATCTTTTCACGTGCTTATTGGTCATTTATATATTTTGTTTGGAGAAATGTCTCTTCATATCCTTTGCTCTTTTTAAAAAAATTGGGTTATTTTTCTCTTTATTATTAAGTTGTAAAAGTTCTATATTTATTATGAACACAAGTCCCATGTAAGACATATGGTTTTGCAAATATTTTTTCCATTATATGAGTGGCCTTTTCACTTTCTTGATAGTGCCTTTTGCAGAACAAAAGTTTTAAAATTTGATCAAGTACAATTCATCTATTTTTTCTTTTGTCACTTGTGACTTGGTTTTGTATCTAGGAAGGCTTTGCCTAATTCAAGGATATAAAGATATACTCCTATAATTTCTCCCAAGAGTGTTATAGTTTTAGCTCTTACATTAAGGTTTATGACCCACACAGAGTTAATATTTGTATATAAGGAAGGAGACCAGCTTCATTCTTTGGTATGTGGATGACCAGTTCTCCCAACACTATTTGTTGAAAAGATTTCCCCATTAAATTGTCTTGGGACCCTTGCCAAAAATCAATTGACCACAAATGTGAGGGTTTATTTATGGACTCTAAATTCTTTTCCATTGATCTACATATTTATCCTTATGCCAGTACCACACTGTCTTGTATTCTGTTGTTTTGTAGTAGGCTTTGAAATCAGAAGGATGACATCCTCTTCTAACTTTGTTCTTATTTTACAAGATTATTCTGGCTATTCTGTGTCCCTTGATTTCCATATGAGTTTTCTGCCAAAAAAAAAAAAAGCCAGCTGGGATTTTGATTTGCACTGAATCTGTAGATCAATTTGGGGAGTATTTTCATCTTAACAATAAATATTAGGTATTTCAATCTATGAACATGGAATGTCTTTCCATTAATTTAGGTCTTCTTTAATTTTTTTGATGATGTTCTGTAGCTTTCACTATACAGGTCTTACATTTCCCGTGTTAAATTTATCCCTAAGCATTTTATTCTTTTTGAGACTATTGTAAATTGAACCATTTTCTTAATTTCATTTTCAGATTGTTCATTGCTAGTGTATAAAATCAATTATCTTCTGTACATTGATCTTGTACCCTGCAATCTGGATGAATTCATTCATTAGTTCTAATATTTTATTTTGTTGCTTGCTTAAGATTTCTGTATATAAGATCGCGTCATCTGCAAATATAGTTTTAATTCTTTCTTTACTATCTGGATGTCTTTTACTTCTCTTTCTTGTATAATTGCCCTGACTTTATCCTCCAGTACAATGTTGAATAGAAGTGATGAGAGTGGACATTCTTGTCCTGTTTCTGATTTTCGGGGAAAACTTTCAGTCTTTTACTATATAGTGTGATGTTAACTGTGAATTTTTTATAGAAACTCTTTATCACATTGAGAAAATTCCTTTATAGTCTTAGGTTTTGGGATGCTTTTATTATGAAAGAGTGTGGGATTTTGTAAAATTCTTTTTCTCCATCTATTGAGATGACCATGTAGCTTTGTTAATTATTCTATTGTTATGGTGTATCACATTGATTGCTTTTACAATGTCAAACCAATCTTAGATTCGTTGGATAAATCTTATTTGAATTAATCCTCTTTATATGTTTCTGGACTCAGTTTGTTAGTATTTTGTTTAGGACTTTGTGTCTATATTTTTAAGGGATTGTTGGTCTATAGTTTTTTTTAAATTTTCATTGGAGTAAGTTGCTTTATGATATTGTGTTAGTTTATACTGTACAGCAAAGTGAATCAGCTATATGTATACATGTATCCCCTCTTTTTTGGATTTCCTTCTCATTTAAGTCACCACAGAGCACTGAGTAGAGGTCCCTGTGCTAAACAGTAGGTTTTCGTTAGTTATCTATCTTATACATAGTAATGTATATCTGTCAATCCCAATCCCCCAATTCATCCCATCCTCCCCTTCCCCCTTGGTATCCATACGTTTGCTCTCTATGTCTGTGTCTCCATTTCTGCTTTGTAAATAAGATCGTCTATACCAATTTTTTCAGATTCCACATATAGACATTAATATATGATATCTGTTTTTCTCTTTCTGACTTACTTCACTGTGTAACAGTCTCTAGGTCCATCCATGTCTCTATAAATGACCCAATTTCGTTCCTTTTTATGGCTGAGTAACATTCCATTGTATATATGTACCACATCTTCTTTATCCATTCCTCTGTTGATGGACATTTAGGTTGCTTCCATGACGTGGCTATGTGAGGGTTTATTTATGGACTCTAAATTCTTTTCCATTGATCTACATATTTATCCTTATGCCAGTACCACACTGTCTTGTATTCTGTTGTTTTGTAGTAGGCTTTGAAATCAGAAGGATGACATCCTCTTCTAACTTTGTTCTTATTTTACAAGATTATTCTGGCTATTCTGTGTCCCTTGATTTCCATATGAGTTTTCTGCCAAAAAAAAAAAAAGCCAGCTGGGATTTTGATTTGCACTGAATCTGTAGATCAATTTGGGGAGTATTTTCATCTTAACAATAAATATTAGGTATTTCAATCTATGAACATGGAATGTCTTTCCATTAATTTAGGTCTTCTTTAATTTTTTTGATGATGTTCTGTAGCTTTCACTATACAGGTCTTACATTTCCCGTGTTAAATTTATCCCTAAGCATTTTATTCTTTTTGAGACTATTGTAAATTGAACCATTTTCTTAATTTCATTTTCAGATTGTTCATTGCTAGTGTATAAAATCAATTATCTTCTGTACATTGATCTTGTACCCTGCAATCTGGATGAATTCATTCATTAGTTCTAATATTTTATTTTGTTGCTTGCTTAAGATTTCTGTATATAAGATCGCGTCATCTGCAAATATAGTTTTAATTCTTTCTTTACTATCTGGATGTCTTTTACTTCTCTTTCTTGTATAATTGCCCTGACTTTATCCTCCAGTACAATGTTGAATAGAAGTGATGAGAGTGGACATTCTTGTCCTGTTTCTGATTTTCGGGGAAAACTTTCAGTCTTTTACTATATAGTGTGATGTTAACTGTGAATTTTTTATAGAAACTCTTTATCACATTGAGAAAATTCCTTTATAGTCTTAGGTTTTGGGATGCTTTTATTATGAAAGAGTGTGGGATTTTGTAAAATTCTTTTTCTCCATCTATTGAGATGACCATGTAGCTTTGTTAATTATTCTATTGTTATGGTGTATCACATTGATTGCTTTTACAATGTCAAACCAATCTTAGATTCGTTGGATAAATCTTATTTGAATTAATCCTCTTTATATGTTTCTGGACTCAGTTTGTTAGTATTTTGTTTAGGACTTTGTGTCTATATTTTTAAGGGATTGTTGGTCTATAGTTTTTTTTAAATTTTCATTGGAGTAAGTTGCTTTATGATATTGTGTTAGTTTATACTGTACAGCAAAGTGAATCAGCTATATGTATACATGTATCCCCTCTTTTTTGGATTTCCTTCTCATTTAAGTCACCACAGAGCACTGAGTAGAGGTCCCTGTGCTAAACAGTAGGTTTTCGTTAGTTATCTATCTTATACATAGTAATGTATATCTGTCAATCCCAATCCCCCAATTCATCCCATCCTCCCCTTCCCCCTTGGTATCCATACGTTTGCTCTCTATGTCTGTGTCTCCATTTCTGCTTTGTAAATAAGATCGTCTATACCAATTTTTTCAGATTCCACATATAGACATTAATATATGATATCTGTTTTTCTCTTTCTGACTTACTTCACTGTGTAACAGTCTCTAGGTCCATCCATGTCTCTATAAATGACCCAATTTCGTTCCTTTTTATGGCTGAGTAACATTCCATTGTATATATGTACCACATCTTCTTTATCCATTCCTCTGTTGATGGACATTTAGGTTGCTTCCATGTTCTGGCTGTTGTAGATAGTGGTCTGTAGTTTTGTTTTCTTTTCTTGTGGTGTTTTAATCAGGTTTTGGTACCAGTGTAATGCTAGCTTCATGGAATAAGTTGGAAAGTGTTCCTTCATGTTCTGTATTTTGAAAAAGTTTGAGATGAATTGGAGTTAGTTATGCTTTAAACATTTGGTAGAATTCATCGGTGAAGCCATGAGAGTCTGAGCTTTTATTTGCAGGAAGCTTTTTGATGACTAATTCAATCTCTTTACTTGTTATATGTCCATTCAGATTTTCTGTCAGTTTTGGTAATTTGTTTCTGGTACACACATGTTAAAAGAAAAAACTTAATTTGAAACTTCTTTCCCTCCCTCCCATCTACCTTGTTAATTATATTCATCTCCCTGACAGTCACTGTAGAAAAAAATGAGAAAGAAAAAATACTATCTATTTACATATTGCAGATTCCTTTAGATTTTGCTGCCCATGGTTTCTCTTCATATACATGGTCTCCTTCTAGCTACTGCTCCTTGTCTTGAAAACTACTCAACTACAGAGAAACATAAAAAGTCAGGGGCAGGGTGATGGGGCAGGGGAGAGACTGCCCCAGTAAGATTTAAGTCCATTTTGCTTGGCCACGTGGATAATAAGTTAGGCACACCAAATTTCACTAATGCCCCCATGTGGGCATCATAAAGCTCTTACAGTGAGTAACTGCTAACACAGGTGTGATGATTCATAACTTCAGCAGAAATGAGAACGTGAAATCCTATATTTCCTTCCTCCTTAGGATTGTTCAGAGGGAGAGAATACTGTTTCTTCTAGGAAAGTTAATTGCAAGTTTCTTTCCTTTCTTTCTGAATCAAATCTTACATTTATTGATGGAGAACCACTTCCACAAAGAATGAGGTAAAAAAGATTACAATTCTCATATTAATTCCAAGGTGATTTAACAAAGAGGCACCAATCCTGCTGTTATTAGAAGGAGATGAATTATTTTCCCCTCAATGTACTTTAAAAAACAAAAACTAAACACCACACCACCAACAAATACCCCTTAAACTTGTATTCAGACTGCAGTGAGAAAAACTATTTTAACAAAGTTAGCATTTTCCTAGTATTGCCCCATCTTGGATTTGAGTTTTTGAATGGTCATGGGCAGTGTCTTTTCTTCTGAGAGGTTTAACAGCCTTTTCTCAGACCATTCCCTCCAACTCTACCTTATCACCCTGCACTGTAATATTTTATTTTATTTACCAAGAAGTAAATGTTACAGTCTTGGGGACTTGACTGCACAGAAATTATCTAGCAGTTGTGTCCACTGAAGGGTTTCACTGCATCTGAATTTGCCCTAAACACTCCCCGCCACTGCACGGCTATGAGATCATGAAAGGAAGACCAGCAGCTTCTCCATGACCTGGACCCTGGCTTATGATTTTACAGTTAACTGTGTGCAACCCTGGGATAATCATTTACATTCAATTCTATAGTTTTTCTTACATTTTTTCAAAGCTGCCGTTCTTTACCTTTATAAAAATAATGCTTGATTCAAATTGATTACCAGTCTTTTCATTTACTTATAAACTTGTTATTTTGAAATAATTTCAGACTTGCAGAAAAGTTGCAGAAATAACAAAAAGGACCCCCATATCATATTTCCTTCACCAGGTGTCCCCAGGTGGTAATATTTTACCAGATTTCTTTTTCCTATGTTAATGTTTTTAAAAAAGCAGTGATCTCAAGCGGGGGATTATGGAACGTGTGTTCTTATTTCATCAAGGGGCAGGCAATCAACTATCAATAAAATGTAAAACATGAACAAGGCAGCTCTGTTTCTATTCAAAACTCATCTCCAACTTTCTTAATCAGTTTTTTTCTTGTTTTCCTTCTTAGTTTGTTTGCTTCTGGAGCCCTGTTTCAGAAAGTCTTAGAACATACGTTCTTGTCCATTTAATAAACATTGTAGGACCCGAAAAAGTCTGTCCTCAATTATTTCATAACTGAAACTAAAGCAAGTTTTAACATGTCAATCTGATATTGTAAGCTACACACAGGAAGCCCACGTTTGTCATAGAGTGTCTTAGTCCTGAATGGTAAGCAAGGCATTATTGCTTCTTATAAAGTAGTCTATAAAGTAAGGCTAACACTCATTTATCAGCATGTATAGTTAACTCAGATGTTAAACAAATTAAAGAGACCTTTATTTTCTACCTGACAGTGACAAAGTAAGTGTCACAACAAGTAGAATAATAACAAAACAAAAATATTTAATATGTCATATTTATTTTCTAGTCTGAGAGAAACAAGGACATTATTTTGACACTATAATTACTCTTTCTTTTCCACTTTCTTTCTTGTCCATGGATCTTATCTGCACAGACTTAGATGATTCATAATCCTTGGTTCATGACACACTCACCATTGGTCCATATCTGGCTCTTTTATTAATTTACCTATTTATTTATTTATTTTTAATAATAGAAAAACACCCATGAACACACTACCCATCATCACCAACATACAAGCCAGTACTTTGGCAATAATTTGGTTCTAGTGTTCTGGTCCTCTCCCATTTTATATCCATGCTTCTCCCCACCCAGCATTTAGGACTGTAGCCACCTTCTTAAATTCTTTATTTATCATTCCCTTGCTTTTCTTTTTAATGTGAATTTTTTTCTTTGCTTCTCTTGATTAGCAGATCAACTTATTTTGTTTATTTTTAAGTCCTTCCCAGGTTTCACTCAGATATGCCTTTCACATAATTGTATTTGAGAGAATGTTTTTGTTTATCAGTGTTGGGGTAATCAATTCTTCATTTATTCTTATGACTCACAAGGGCAGGGGAAAAACCCCATCTCACTGGACAATAAAACCAAGAAGTTGTTTTGTGAGTTGTCTTAGTTACCTCATGCTGAGTCTTCTCATGACACTCCAGCTTTAGGGGGCTTCTCCTCCACCCATTGAATAGGACCTGTGGCTAGCCAAGTTCTGTGATGACTGACACTGTGAGTTTCCTTTTCAAGAGTTTTTCTATATGATGGCTGACTTATGAACTCACACTGAGGAAGTTTTAAAGAAGGGAGGCTGACTTTGGGGGCGTTTGGCTGTATTATCCATTGAGGTCAATGGAAGTTGGTTCCACAGGAAGGGAAAATTACAGAGTAGTACAAAGGGTACTGGCTTCAGAGCTTGGAGACATGAATTGTAGTTTCAGTTCTGCTGCAAACTAGCTGTGTGACCTTGGGCAAGTGGTTTTTACCTCTCTGGGTCTCAGCTTCCTCTTCTGTAGAATAAATACTTAAACCAAATAATTTCTAAGGGCCCTTTCAGAGGAGGAACCTGCAGAAAGAGTGGTTAATAGGTTGCTGAGGGTTCCAAGGCTTTTCTTTCACGCATTTAGTTGTAGAGTCAACATTCAATCCCTTGAGCTCCTACAATGTGCCAGGGATACAGGGATGAATAAAACACTTATGGCTCCTGGCCCAGGAACTCAGAGTCCTGCCACACTGGGAAATATTGTAAAATGTATTTTTCAGTCTGACTTACTAAACGAAGATATGCTTATGGACATGACACCATGTTAAGACTCTTTTGAATGTAAGCAACAGAAGCACACTGGCACTAACTTCAGCAACAGGGGAGATTTATTTTAAGAACACAGGAGTATGGAGTGTTTCATGAAATCATAAGCAGAAATACACCTGGGACTCAGTAAAAGACCCGAGACATTAGCTTGGTTGTAAGGGGCACCCAGGAAGCCATCTCTCTCCATCTTTATCTCCAATTCTCCAGTCAGCCTTCTTCATTCTTCATTTTTTCAGTAGCTGTCACTTGGCAGAAAATAGTTTTGACAATTACACTGTTTTATATGGAGGGAGACAAATTCTTTTCCTCTTGGTCTCAATTCCGAATTCCTAGGAAAGAACAGTGATTGGCCCATTTCGTGTCAGCCACTCCACCCTCCCAATCCAATCTACTGTGGCCAAGTTGGGGTGGAGGTTAGGGAGGTTATGTCACACCAATATGGCCTCTAGCTTTTCCACTACAACGATGGGGTGTGGGAGACATACCTGGGAAAGGCATTCTGGCCTCCAGCTCTGACAGAGGCCCATGATCAACACTGGCTCACTCATGTCTCCGTGCTAGGCTCCAGCCTAGAACGGGTACTCAGTATATGCTTTGTTTGCGGGGGAAGGGTATAGTTGCTTTACAATGTTGTGTTAGGTTCTGTTGTACAACGAAGTGAATCAGCTGTATGTATACATATATCCCCTCTCTCTTGGACCTACTTCCCACCCCCTCTCCGTCCCATCCATCTAGGTCACCACAGAGCACCGATAAATGCACAAATGAATACTATCAACTAAAAGTGAAATTTTAAGGAAAGGCTCACCAAGAGAACCCCATTTTTGGCTTTAAAATGAAACTAAAAGAATATTAGCCCAAGAGAACAAGTCACACAATTCTGAAATAGATGTTCCTAGAAGGCAGTGAAACTTGACACTAGACACAGTGCATATAGAATCACGTATTAATCCATGTGATGGAAAGAAAGGTTGATTATGACCCTTAGGATGAGCGTGTATTTTCTTATAAGGCGTCAAACAAAAAGGAAGTGGTAATAGAATGGTATCTGTTTTGGGATTTCAGTGACTCCGAGTCTTTCTCAAAGCTCCTCACATCCCTTTAAAAATAGACACCAAAAAAGAATGGCCAAGGGAGACAGGGAAGCCCTTTGCAGTTTACCTTCTAGTGGTCATGACCTTAAAGTCTAAAGAAAGCTTCGAATGAAGACTTGTGGCACTTTAGAGCTGAAATGAGCCTAACCCAACATCTCATTCTTTGCCCTAATTCTACAGAAGAGACTCAACTATTCACTGCCAGATAGAGGCAGTGACCCAGCTTGGTGTTCTGGAGAATCACAGTCTTTAGCTGTCACTAATATTATGTGTGTGCAATACTTAACATCTGTCCTGTCACTCAGGGCTGAAGAGGAGAACCGAGAGCAAAGGCGTAAACTAGGACCATTAACAATTTAGTTATTACCGACGTAGTAAACAGAGGTCTGGCCTTGACCTGGATGTGCTCAGAGCTAGGCATTGTGTTTGCATCCAGTTACTTGCTATGTATTATCTAAATTAGTGCTGTTATGATGGTATTTTGACCTGATTTGTGCCTGAGTATTCTCATTCTCCCGGGGCTGTCTAGCAAATGCTACATCAAAGCCAGGCCCGAGCCCTGCTGGCCCCTGTGTAGGTGCTCAAAGGAGTGTTACAGGTCAGCATTTATACAGTCAGCCAGCTGGTCAGCATATGAACACACTGTGGTAGGCGAGCTGTAATACTGTATGTTACGTTATATTTATTTTTTAGAGATACAAAGAAATAGATATGTATGTATAGATGTATATATTTACATAACATATTTATGTAAATGTATATATTCAATATATATATAGATATACAGCTTGCAACAAGGGTATCCTTTCCTTAGATTTTATTTATTTTGTATCTCATGGGACTTTTTTAAAGGAAGGAATATTCGGCAATTTTATTATTAAAAATTTAAAGCTGATCACGTTAAATTAATTTAAAGTTTTAACTTAGATCTAAAGTTCCTTGGGGAAAAAAGCTCATGAAAAATGTTTTAGCATCAGAATTCCACTTGTATCATTTAAGAACAATATACCTATTTACAAAGCCAACATGTTTTCTTCTAAAGCACTGAATGTGTTCTAGGAAAACATAATTCCGGAAGAAGTGATTTCCTTTTGAAAATTTATTTTATTTTGCTCTGACTGTTATTGGTTGGCTAATGATGAGAAATCTCCCATTGGTGAGGTAATTCTAAATCTGATGCTGTCACCATAGGGGAAAGAATTTCCCCTGTGAGAAATTTCTAATTTCTTGCTAAAAGGAAGGAAGTCAGTGCCTGGGACAGATAATCACTTCCCTGAAAGAATAACATCTCTTGATAGGTTGAACGTTTTAAGCTTAAAAATTAATTTTTCAATGCTTAAAAATTGAAACTATTGCTATAATTGATAAAGTGGATACAAATTAAAGATTACATGTGTAAGGTAAGCATGGAAAATAAATTTTATGGAAATAGAATTTCTCGGATATTCCTCAGGTCAGAAGAAGTTGTGGGCCAAGTCTTTTGAAAGCAACCCAGAAAATGTTCTATATCTCATACTGGCGGAGGTTAAAGGAGTGTCTACATATAAAAGGTCAACATTATGTGCTTTACTGTATGTAATTTATACCTCATTTTAAAAGGCCAAGCAAACTAGCAAGCCAGCTGGAGAGCAGTGCAGAGAGCTTCTCTCCACACTTGCTATCAGCTTTAACCATGCCCTTCTCTGCTCCTGGCTCTGAACCAGCCAGGTACTCTACTCAGCTTTGACAAGTTGCCTGAGGGCAACGGAGAAGTGGTCTGCACGGCTCCGGCTTCCAATTTGTTGTTGAGGAGGAATGATGTTACCCAATCCTGATTCGACTCCTCCCCCACATGCTGGAATTTGGAAGGGGAACCAGATGGTGTGCAGCCCCTTCTGCCTCTTTCCTCAGCATGAGATGCTCACGGGAAGCCCACGTTTGCCACGGCACCTCCGTGCTGCAAGTCCTGCAGAGACAGACCTGCCGCGAGGGGAGGACTCTGACACTACCTGTGACTGGGCTGGGAAGGCCATGCTTGCCTGTAAATATAAGTTATTTCTTCATTAATCTATCAACTCATCTGCCTTATTTCTTAATTGGTTCAAGCCTCAGGTGGGAATGAAATGTGACGATCGTTAGGCTCCCGCAAAGACCCTCACACTTGCCTTCCAGGCAAGAATGGATAAAAAGCTCCCTGCTTCTCTGAAACTAAAACTGGCATACCTGATTTAAGCCTTGCTAAAGCCTTGTAGAATTATTATATAAGAATATCAGCTGACTTTTATTTGTTAACTTTTAAATATCTTTCATTTTGAGGAAAATTAAATCTACTATTATTTTTGAAGTTTGAGAATGAATTAATGACACACAGACACAGAAGCCAGATGTGGATCAACATATTGGCTTTGCTACTGGTAAGGTTAGATTAAAAATCTTGGCTTGCACCCAAGGCCCAAATGGTCTTCAAGTTACCACCCACCCACAGGCAAAACATCTGTAAGCCTCCCCCAGCAAGGGCAGCACCTGGCTCCTTGGGCTCACCCCAGGAGGGGACAAGGACAGGTGCATCCTGTGGCCAGGCTGTTTTAAAAAATGTTGAGAGAGAGAGAGACAGAGCACCAAGGGGAGGGAGGAGGGGGAAAAGAGAACTATATATGTTGACCCTGATCCGTAATGGGTAGCGCCAGTAGTTACCCTTGCTGAGGAGTTAGAGAAGGGAAAAAGAAGAGAGGGAAAGTGTTCTTTCCAATACTTCTGAAAAGTTGGGTTGAGGCAGGAGCAGGTGGGGTCAGGGAGATGTCTCCCTTTGATGGATGATTCCAGTAGGTCACCGAGAATATTATTGTGAGCCAAAACTGAAACTAGGCTTTGCCTAACAGGGCTTTGCTTGTAATGCACCAAAACTTGAGAGCCCAGCAAAAGTTTTAAATATCATTTAAAAAAGACTGTGCATGCATTTAAATCCCACCTCCCCAACAAATACTCTGCCACCAGCATTATAGCCTCACCAAGAGAGGTCATGAGCCCAGATCAAGTCTCAGGCCAACCTGGGAACCAGCAAAGGTCATGGGACTAGAGACTCAATGTCCCTCTGTGGGTATAGGGAGTGTCCCTCTCTTCCTCTCCTCTGCCCTTTGCCTGCTGCATACCCTGGTGCTTCTTTTGATTTGAGGGATTTTCTTTGCTGCTTGTCTCTAGCATCCAAATTGGTAGTTAGGAAGCTGAAGGTAGAAGAGTTCCATTCCAATAAGTGTTGTAATTCTCTCAGCAGTGACCTATTGTGTACTTACTATGTGCTATTCTAGGTGCCAGATATGCTACACCAAACAAAATGGTTTATATTCTAGTGGAAGGAAGCAGCAGTGAACAAGTGATTAATTTTTGGAGATAATTTTGCTTGTGTGTGTTTGCCTTTCACATGCTTTCACATAAACTAGGACATATTTCAGTTACTTCAAAGACAGTCATTGAGACAGTTCTTCGAGGAGTGATTATTGTAAGAAGGCATGAGTGACAAATCACAGACACCAACACAGATACACAAAATTGATTTATTGACCATTCAGGCTGTGCAACAAACACTTTCATTTAAAAGCTTACTATATGGCAGGAAGTATATTAAAACCAAAAACTGATTCTTTTTTAATTGTGGACAATAAACCTTGAACTCACATCTCCACTTTGTTTTAACCAGATAGCCAAAAAGCAATAGTAAAAGCTTTGGGCCTTTTCTTTTTTTTTTTCAAATAAAAACAAGTTTGAGAGGCAGATTTGCAAACTTATTCTTCAACCAAGTCACTTTATTGATCTGTGCCCAGTGACAATTGTTTCTTGGAGCCCACATCCTCGGGCTGCCTATGCCTTTTGCCCTTACTGGCTCTTTATAAACAACCATTTATTTATTTTGCAATCCAAAGAAAAGACACTTTTGTCAGATTGCAGCCTGTTGTCTGTATGTAGACTTATAGACTCAGCATGGGAGGAGCCTGAGACACCATGAAGTCCAATCTTGCCTGCAACATAGCTGAGAGATGGTCATCTATTTGGTGGCTGCAGGGCCCCAGTGAGCACATGCACTTCTGAGAAGGAACAACTATTCAATTGTTGCCCAGATGTGATTGTTAGAATGTTCCCTCATATGTTGTGATACACCACATTAACAAATTGAAGAATAAAAATGATATGATCATCTCAATAAATGCAGAAAAAGCATTTGACAAAATTCAACATCCATTTTTTATAAAAACTCTCCAGAAAGTGGGTATAGAGGGAACATACCTCAACATAATAAAGACCATGTATGACAAACCCTTCACTAACATCATACTCAATGGTAAAAAGCTGAAAGCATTTCCTCTAAGATCAGGAATAAGAAAAGTGTGCCCAGTCTCACCACTTTTGTTCAACATAGTATTGGAAGTCCTAGACACAGCCATCAGACAAGAAAAACAAATAAAAGGCATCCAAATTGGAAAGGAAGAAGTAAAACTGTCACTGTTTGCAGATGACATGACACTATACATATAAAATCCTAAAGACACCATCAAAAAGCTACTAGGGCTCATCAATGAATTCAATAAAGTTGCAGGATACAAAACTAATAAACAGAAATCTGTTGTATTTCTGTACACTAACAATGAACTATCAGAAAGAGAAATTAAGGAAACCATCCCATTTGTCATCACATCAAAAAGAATAAAATACATAGAAATAAACCAACGTAAGGAAGTAAAAGACCTATACTCGGAAAACTATAAGACACTGATGAAAGAAATTGAAGACAACACAAACAGGTGGAAAGATATACCATGTTCATGGATTAGAAGAATTAATATTGTTAAAATGACCATACTACCCAAGGCAATCTACAGATTCAATGCAATCCCTATCAAAATACCCATGACATTTTTCACAGAACTAGAACAACTAATTTAAAAATTTCTATAGAAACACAAAAGACCCCAAATAGCCAAAATAATTTTAAGAAAAAAGAACAGAGATAGAGGAATTACACTCCTTGACTTCAGACTATACTACAAAGCTATAGTAATCAAAACAGTATAGTACTGGCACAAAAACAGACACATAGATCAATGGAACAGAATAGAGAGCCCAGAAATAAACCCACCCACTTATGGTCAATTAACCTATGACAAAGGAGGCAAGAATACACAATGGAGAAAAGACAGTCTCTTCAATACGTGGTACCGGGACAACTTGATAGCTACCTGTAAAAGAGTGAAATTAGAACATTATCTAACACCACATACAAAAATAAACTCAAAATGGAATAAAGACCTAAATGTTAGACTGGAAACCATAAAACTCCTAGAAGAAAACATAAGCAGAACAGTCTTTGACATAACTCATAGCAATATTTTCTTAGATCAGTCTCCCAAGGCAAAAGAAATAAAAGCAAAATTAAATAAATGGGACCTAATCAAACTTGAAAGCTTTTGCACAGCAAAGGAAACCATTGACCAAATGAAAAGACAACCTACTGAATGGGAGAAAAAATTGCAAATGGTACGGATAAGAGGTTAATATTCAAAATATATTAGCAGCTCATACAACTCAGCATCAGAAACGCAAACAACCCAGTTAGAAAATGGGCAGAATACCTGAATAGACATTTTTCCAAAGAAGACATACAAATGCCAACAGGCACAGGAAAAGATGCTCAACATCACTATTCATCAGTGAAATGCAAATCAAACCACAGTGAGATATCACCTCCCACCTGTCAGAATAGCTATTATCAAAAAAGCAAGAAATGAGTGTTGCTGAAGATGTGGAGAAAAGGGTACCCTTGTGCACTGTTAGTGGGAATGTAAATTTGTCCAGCCACTATGCAAAACAGTATAAAGGTTCCACAAAGAACTAAAAATAGAATGCCCATATAACCCATTAATTCCACTTCTGGGTATATATCCAAATAAATCAAAATAGCTTATTCAAAAAGGTATATGTACCCCTATGTTCATTGCAACACTATTTACAGTAGTCAAGATATGGAAGCAAACTGTGTCCATTGATAGATAAATGGATGAAGATGTGATGCGCGCACACACACACACACACACACACACACACACACACACAATGGAATATTACTCAGCCATAAAAAAGAATGAAATCTTGCCATTTGAGGCAACATGGATAGACCTGGAGGATATTATGCTAAGTGAAATAAGTCAGACAGGGAAAGACAAACACCATGAGATTTCATTTATATGTGGAACCTAAAAAACAAAACAGGGGCTTCCCTGGTGGTGCAGTGGTTAAGAATCTGCCTGCCAATGCAGGGTTAGGGTTAGGGTTCGAGCCCTGGTCCGGGAAGATCCCACATACCACAGAGCAACTAAGCCCGTGCGCCACAACTACTGAGCCTGTGCTCTACAGCCCACAAGCCACAACTACTGAGCCCGCGTGCCTAGAGCCCATGCTCTGCAACAAGAGAAGCCACTGCAATAAGCAGCCCACACACCACAATGAAGAGCAGCCCCCACTCGCCACAACTAGAGAAAGCCTGTGTGCAGCAACAAAGACCGAACACAGCCAAAAATAAAGAAAATAAATAAATTTTTAAAAAGAAAAGGAAAAAAATAAAAAACAAAACAAAACACAAACAGACTCATAGATACAGAGAACAAGCAGATGGCTGCCATAGGGGAGGGATATGTGGGGGACAGATGAAAAAAATGAAGGGGATAAAGAGGTACAAACCTCCAGCTATAAAAAAAAGCTTTTCCATAAATTTTGTATAAAACAGATACATAATAAGGACCTCCTGTATAGCATTACAGGAGGGAACTCTACTCAATACTCTGTAATGACCTATACGGGAAAAGAATCTTAAAAAGAGTGGATATATGTGTATATATAACTGATTCACTTTGCTATACAGCAGAAACAAACACAACATTGTAAATCAACTATACTCCAATAAAAAATTTTTCCCAAAGGAAAAAAAAATAAGTTACAGAGATGTAACATACAACATAGGATATAATATTGTAAAAACTTTCGTGACATATGGTAATTAAATTATTGTAGTGATCATTTCATAATGTATAAAAATATTGAATCACTATGTTGCTATGTTGTACACCTGAAACTACTATAATGTTGTATGTTAACTGTAATTCAATAAATAAATCCAACAAATATAAAAATAAAGAATTAGATTTAATGATTCATTACAAGAACTTACAGAGTTTGGCAAAGCTGTTATACTCATGGTTACAATTTACTACAGTAAAGGGTACAGATTAAAATCAAAAAGAAAAAGGCACATAGGGCAGAATGCAGGAGACCAGGCACAAGCTTCAAGGTGTGCCCTCCCACTGGAGTATTTTTGAAAACATTTAATTCTTCCAACAATGATGTGTGACAACATGCAGAAAGTGTTGCCAACCAGGTAAGCTCACCCAAGCCTTTATGTCAAGGATTTCTATCCAGGTTCAGTCATGTAGACATGGCTGACTCTGTGGCTGAATTTCGTCTCCATTAAGGCCCAACCATAAGTCAGGGTATCAGCATAAACTCTCTGGTGTGGCCTCAGGTACTCTTAACTGACAGGGCTTAGAGGCTATCTCCTGGGAAGCCCAGCAGGAGCCTGACCTTCCTTTGGAAACTACAAGTCTGGATGACCCAGACCTGTTGGGTTAACCCTTTACTGCACAGAAGTAGTCTTTTATTTAAAAAATTTTGCTTTGATCCATTTTAGTTAATTAAAACGAATCGTAAATTCAAAAGAAACAAAATGGTATACAATGAAAAGTATTCCTCTCACCTCTACTCAGTTTCCCTCCGAAAAACAACC
Organism: Physeter macrocephalus; assembly: GCF_002837175.3. NCBI lineage: Eukaryota > Metazoa > Chordata > Mammalia > Artiodactyla > Physeteridae > Physeter > Physeter macrocephalus. Next base: position 108,637,909 of record NC_041231.1, on the reverse strand, counting down.
TGTGTTCTCAAATTCTTGTATGTAATTCCAGTTATACTTTAGTTGCCTATGCATATATAAGCAAATATATGTTGTATGTTTGAAACCTCTGCTACAAATAGCAGCTGAGAATTGTGAGTGGAAAATGACACATTAACCACCAGGTGTTTTTTTTTTTTCTTTTGAGGCCACTGTTTATTCTTCTCCTTCTTTTTTATTGTGGAAAATTTATACAACATGAAATTTATCATTTAAAATATTTTTAGGTGTACAGTTCAGTGGTATTGATTACATTCACAATGTTCTGCCACCATTATCACTGTTTCCAAAACTTTTTCAATCACCCCCAAACAGAAACCTTGTACCCAGTACGCTATAGCTCCTCATTGCACCCCCACCCCTACCCAGCCCTTGATAACCTCTAATTTATTTCTATCTCTGTGTATTTGCCTATTCTAGATATTGCAAATAAGAGTAATCATGTGAGTTTTTTGGTCCTTTTGTGTCTGGCTTATTGCATTTAGCATATTGTTTTCAACGTTCATCTGTGTTGTAGCATGAAGTAGAACTTCATTCCTTTTTATGCCCAAATAATATTCTATTGAATGTATATACCACATTTTATGTATCCATTCATCTATTTGTGGATAATTGAATGGTTTCCACCTTTTGACTATTATAAATAATGGTGCAGTAAACATTGGCATAAAGTATCTGTTTGAGTTTCTGTTTTCAATTCTTTGGGGTATATACCTAGAACTGGAATTCTTGGGTAATGTGGTAATTCTATGTTTAACCTTTTGAGGAGCCACCAAACTGTTTTCCACAATGGCTCAACCATTTTAAATTACCATCAGCAATTTCTAATTCTAATTCTAATTTCTCCACATTCTTGCCAACACTTATAATTTTCTATTGTTTTAGTTATAGTCATCCTGGTAGGTGTAAAGTGGTATCATTTTGATTTTGATTTGCATTTCTCTAATGATTCAGTGATGTTGAGAATCTTTTAATGTGCTTATTGGCTGGTTGTATATCTTCTTTGGAGAAATGTCTATTCAAGCCCTTTACCCATTTTATTTATTCTTTTATTTGTCTTTGTGTTGTTGAGTTGTAGGAGTTCTCCGTATATTCTGGATAGCAATCCCTTATCAAATATGTGATTTGCAAATATTTTTCTCCCATTCTGTAGGGTGTCTTCCACTTTCTTGATAATCTCCTTTGATGTACAAATTTTAAAATTTTGATAGTCAATTTATTTTTTTCTCTTGTTGACTGAGCTTTTGGTGTCTTATTTGAGTATTCATTAACAAATTCAAGGTTATGAAGATTTATTCCTATGTTTTCTTCTAAGAGTTGTATTATTTTAGCCCTTATATTTAGGTCATGACTCATTTTGAGTTAATTTTTATATATGGTGTAAGGTAGGGGTCCAACTTCATTCTTTTGCATATGGAAATTCAATTGTCCTTGCACCATTTGTTGAAGAGATGATTTCTTCCCCCATTGAATGGAGTTGGTACCCATGTCAAAAATCAACTAGCCATAGATGTATGGGTTTATTTCCAGACCCTTGATTCTATTCCATTTGTCCATATATCTATTCCTCTGCCAGTATCACATTGTTCTGACTAGTATAGCTTTGCAGTCAATTTTGAAATCAGAAAGTGTGAGTTTTCCAACTTTGATTTACTTCTTCAAGATTATTTGTCTATTTGGGGCCCCTTACAATTCCCTATGATTCTGAGAATCAACTTTTCCATTTCTGCAGAAAAGGTTATTGGTATTTTGAAAAGGACTTCATTGAATCTGTAGATTGTTATGAGTAGTATTAACATATTAACAACATTAAATCTTCCAGCCCATAAGCATGGAATGCCTTTCCACTTATTTTTGTCTTCTTTAATTTCTTTAAGCAATATTTTATAGTTTTCAATGTAAAGGCTTTCCTGGTTAAATTTATTCCTAGGTATTTATTATTTTAGATGCTAATGTAAATAAAATTGACTTTTAAATTTCCTTTTTGATTGTTTACTGCTGTCATAGAGAAACACAACTGAATTTTTGTGTGTTGATCTTGCAACCTACAACTTCACTGGATTTGTTTTCTTGTGGATTCTTTAGGAGTCTGTATATATAGAATCATGTCCTCTGCAAATGCAGATAGTTTTCCTTCTTCCTTTCCAATTTGGATGCCTTTTGTTTCTTTTTATTGTCTAATTGCTCTAGCTAGAACATTCAGTACAATTTTGAATAGCAGGAGTGGAAATGGGTATGCTTGTCTTGTTTCTGATCTTAGGGGAAAGATTTTCATCTTTCACAATTGAGAAATATATTAACTGTGGGTTTTTAATAAATGATTTTTATCATGTTTAGGAAGTTTTCTTCTATTCCTAGTTTCTTAGTGATTTTTCAACCATGAAAGGGTGTTGAATTTTGTCAAATGCCTTTTCTGTATCAATCTAGATGATCATATGTTCCCCCTTCCTTCTTTTAATGTGATCAATCTATTACATTGATTGCTTTTTTACTTTGAAACACCTTTGCATTCCTGGCATAAATCCCACTTGGTCATGGTGTATTGTCCTTTCAATATGCCATTGGATTCCATTTGCTAATATTTTGTTGAGGATTTTTGCATCTATGTTCATAAAAGATATTGGTTTGTAATCTTTCTTTCTTTTATTTATTTATTTATTTATTTTATTTTATTTTTATTTTTTTTTTGTGGTATGCGGGCCTTCCTCTGTTGTGGCCTCTCCCGTTGCGGAGCACAGGCTCCGGACGCGCAGGCTCAGCGGCCATGGCTCACGGGCCCAGCCGCTCCGCGGCATGTGGGATCTTCCCATACCGGGGCGCGAACCCGGTTCCCCTGCATCGGCAGGCGGACGCGCAACCACTGCGCCACCAGGGAAGCCCCCTGTAATCTTTCTTTCTTGTAATGTCTTCTTCTGACTTTGATGTCAGGGTGATTCTGGTCTCATGGAATGAGTTAGGAAGTATTCTCTCCTTTTCTATGTTTTGGGAAGAGTTGATAAAGGATTGATTGTTAGTTCTTCTTTAAGTGTTTTGTAGAATTCACCAGTGAAGTCATCTGGTCCTGGACATTTCATTGTTTGGAGGTTTTTGGATTACTGATTAAATCTATTTACTTGTTACAGATCTGTTGAGATTTTCTCTTTCTTCTTCAGTCAATGTGTCCATTTTATCTGAGTTATCTAATTTGTTGGTTACAATTGTTCATAGTATCCTCTTATAATCTTGTTATTTCTGTAAAATACATGTCCCCACTTTTATTTTTTATTTTAGTTATTTGTGTCTTCTCTTTTTTCTGTGTCAGTATAGCTAAAAGTTTGTCAATTTTGTTATTTTTTCAAAAAAACAATTTTTGGTCTTGTTGACTTTCTATTTTTCTATTCTTTATTTCATTTATCTCCTCTCTAATATTTATTATTTTCTTCCTTCTTTTAGTTTTGCAGAAGGATGTGTAGTCTTCCCTCTCTCTCTCTTTTTCATAGATCCTCCAGGTGTAAAGTTAGGTTATTGATTTGGAATCTTTTTTCTGTTTTAATGTAGATATTTACAGCTATAAGTTTCCCCTTGAGCACTGCTCTTGCTGCATCCCATGAGTTTTCATTTTTCTTCATCTCTAAGTATTTTCTAATTTCCCTTGTGGTTTCTTCTTTGAGCCATTTGTTGTTTAATAGCATGTTGTTTAATTTCCACATATTTGTGACCAGTTTTCCTTCTGTTTTTTGTTTCTAGCTTATTCCACTGAGATTGGAGAAGATACTTTGTATTATTTCAATCTTTTAAAATTTACTGAGACAGTTTGTGCCCTAATGTATGTTCTATCTTTGGGAATGTTCCACGTGTACTTAAAAAGAATGTGTATTCTGATGTTGTTGGGTGGGGTGTTCTGCATATCTTTGTTAGATCTAGGTTTATAGTGTTATTTGAGTCCTCTATTTCTTTTTTTTTTTTTTTTTGTTTTTTTTTTTTTGTGGTACGCGGGCCTCTCACTGTTGTGGCCTCTCCCTTTGCGGAGCACAGGCTCCAGACGCGCAGGCTCAGCGGCCATGGCTCACGGGCCTAGCCACTCCGCGGCATATGGGATCTTCCCGGACCGGGGCGCGAACCCGGTTCCCCTGCATCGGCAGGCGGACGCGCAACCACTGCGCCACCAGGGAAGCCCGAGTCCTCTATTTCTTATTGATTTTCTTTCTCTATGTCGTATCCATTATTGAAAATGATATATTGAAATCTTCAACTATTATTATAGAAATATTTTCCCTTCAATTCTGTCACTGTTTCCTTCATATATTTTGACTCTGCTTTTTTATGCACATATATTTATAATTATTAGATATTTTTCGTGAATTTACCCCTATACTCTTGCCAACACAGTGCTATCAAACTTTCATCTCTGCCAATATGCTTGGTTTATTTGAACTTTTCTTATTATTAGTGCAATTGAGCATCTTTTTATGTGCTAAAAGTCATTTGTTTTTTCTTTTCTATAAACCCTTGGCTCATAGTCTGAGCTCATTTTTCTGCTACTTAAATATTACTGACATATATATATATATATACATATATATGTGTATATATAAAATCACAATATATTGGGGTAATTAGTCCTTTGTTTCAATGTGATTTGTAAATATCCATTTACTCAGTGTATCACTTGTTCTTTGACTCTGCTTATGATGGCTTTTGCTATGCAGAAATGTTTGACTTTCGTGTATCTAAATTTATGAATATTTTCTGAGTTTAGTATAATAGTTAGCCAGGGATGCTTCACTCAACGGTAGTTTTAAAAACTTTCTTTTCTTTAGTTTTTGGGGTTTTTTGTTTTGTTTTGTTTTCTACCTTCTGGTTTCATTTTTTTTCAAACTTATTATTAAATAAAGTCCATTGGGTATGTATGCTGGTGCAAAGTGTAAGTTATGTATTCATACTTATTTATTTTTCCAGATGGCTTTCCAGTTATCCCAGACTATGTATTGACAACAGGCTTTTATGTGACTTAGCTTTAACAATCTGATGTTCTCCCTGATCAGGCAGATTTCTACTCACCAGAGCATTACTTAAGAAAAGCCCACCTAAGAATGTAACTCTGTCCTCTATTTTGCTACCAAATCTGTCCATAGTAGAAAAGGCATCTATGGATCCCTAAGGTAGATAATTTGTCACCAAGTCAATATTCCTGTTTGCACTACTCTGACCTGTTCCAGTTTAGTAAATGGGCTTTCTGTAGTCAAGACTCCATCTGTACCCCATTTAAGGACCATATCTTTATTTTGTACATATTTGAGGGGGCCACTGCCTTGGAAACTTGTTTAGTACCCTTATTTCCTTCATGACTGAGAAATGGAGCCCTATTATACCTCGTAGTGAGAATACTCTAAGGCCAACCATTTATCAGATGATCTGTACCTCTGAATGTTGTTTCCTCAGACTTCCTATTGTGAAGCTCCATGGAGAAAGTATTTGCAAATCACACATCTGCTAAAAACAAACAAACAAACACCTTGTTTCGTTCCTTTTTATGGCTAATAGTCCACTGTATATATGTACCACATCTTCTTTATCCATTCATCTGTTCATGGACATTTAGGTTGCTTCCATGTCCCGGCTATTGTAAATAGTGTCGTGATAAACATTGGGGTGCATTGTCTTTTTGAATTATGGTTTTCTCAGTGTATGTGCCCAGTGGTGGGATTGCTGAGTCATATGGTAGTTCTATTCTTCATTTTTTAAGGAATCTCCATACTGTTCTCCACAGTGGCTGTATCAAGTTACATTCCCACCAACAGGGCAAGTGGGTTCCCTTTGTCACAAAGTGAAGTAAGTCAGAAAGAGAAAAACAAATATCGTATATTAACACATATATGTGGAATCTAGAAAAATGGTACAGATGAACCTATTTGTGGGGCAGGAATAGAGACGCAGATGTAGAGAACAGACGTGTGGACAAGGGGTGTAGGAAGGGGAGGTGGGATAAATTGGGAGATTGGGATTGACATATATACACTACCATGTGTAAAACAGATAGCTGGTGGGAACCTGCTGTATGGAGCAGGAGTTCAGCTCGGTGCTCTTGGTGAAGTAGATGGGTGGGATGCGGGGGAGGCAGGTCCAAGAAGGAGGGGATATATGTGTACATATAGCTGATTCACTTCGTTGTACAGCAGAAACTAACACAACACTGTAAAGCAACTATACCCCAATTAAGAAAAAAAACAAAAACCTTGTATCTGGAATACATAAATAATTCTCAAAGCCCAATAATAAGACAATAAACTACCCTATCAAAATGTTCAATTTGTATAGACATTTTAACAAAGAAGATTAACATATAGAAAATAAGCACAGGAAAACATGTTCAGTACCATATGCCATCAAGGAATGAGATACCACTTCACATCTATTAGAATGTCTAAAATTACAGAGAATGACCAAAGTAGGTGTTGGTAAAAATGGGGAACAACTGGACCTCTCATACACTTTTGGTGGGAATGTAAGTCAAACATATTCAAACGTACACCTACCATACGATACAGCCATGTTTATACAAAGATTATACATAAATATTTATGACAGCTTTATGTGTAATAGTCATAACCTGAAAACAATCTACATGTCCACCAACAGGTGAATGGATAAACAAATTTGGTATATCCATACAGTTGAATAGTATTCAATAATAGAAAGGAAATCAATATTGACACATGCAACAATATGGATGAATCTCAAAATAACTGCAAAGTGAAGGCAGACAGACCAAAAAAGTGTACAAACTCATGATTCTATTTATATAAAATTCTAGAAAGTACTAACTAATCTTTAGTGACAGACAGCTGGTCAGTGGTTGCCTGGGGATGGAAGGTATACAGAGAGGGGAAGGAGAGAGAAATTACTAAAAGGTTCGTGAGGAAGCTTTTGGGGATGATGGATAAATTTATTTACTCACTTGATTGTGGCGATGGCTTCAGAGGCAAAACAACAAATTATACAGTTCAAACATGTACAATTTATTGTATATCAATTACACCTATGTCAATAAAGTTGTAAAAGATAGGTATATAAGCTGAGAATTGATATTCGAGTCTGTATGCAATAAGCAAGTCACAGGAAGGTTTTGAGAGAAAGGTGATGTCCATAGGGCTATACGTAAAATTATAATCGAATTGATGAAACTGATATTTATGGGAAATTTTTTCAAATTATTACTCCCTAGAATGAACTATGTGGTACTAGGTTAGAGTTAGAGACATCGGAATGAGCTCATGTTTAGCTTAACACAGACACAGATGGATAGATAAAGAAATTATAGATATTTGTGTATACAGGGGTTCGTGTATATACATATATATATATGTATATATGTCCTAACTCTGTCTACTAAGAGGGCCTAGAAGCAGTGGGACCATAGTAGCAATGAGCGTACTCAGATCTTGATTTCTAACAACACCATTCTCTGATAAAAGGAACAAGGGCTCTTTGGAGAAAAGGCTAAGTCTGTGGCAGGGAAAATACAAGGTGAGACTGGAGCATGTAGTAGTGCCAGCAAAAAAGGAAGTACTCAAGAAACAAAATGATTCAATCATGTCAAAGGGACACCAGAGCCAAGCTGAAAGAGCTCCCAATGGCAAAATTTGGAAAACTTTGAGCAACAAAATAAATAACATAGTATTGGACTATAACCCAAAGTGTAGAATAAACATCCATGAGTCCATACTGATATAAATAAGTGGTTGAATGAGTGAATAAATGAAGAAAGAAAGAAAGAAAGAAAGAAAGAAAGAAAGAAAGAAAGAAAGGGACCTTATATATAAAAGAATGACTAATAATTTATGTAAATACTTTGCCTTCCAAGAGGTATTGCTTAATCCTTCCTCCCTGCCCCAGACTCCTCTTGAGTATGGGCTCTGCTTGATGACTTGCTTCCAAGGAGAAGAATAAGGACAAGGTAGGGGTAACTTTACAGTAAGGATACCTGGAAAACACTACTTCAGCCAGGTGGTCAAGATTACCATCACTGATAAGTCACATTGATAACATGTAACCCTAATATGATCAGAATGGCACTTCACCCCTGTGGTCTTCCTTCTAAAAACCCATAACCATAGTCTAACCATGAGCAAACATCAGACAAACCCAAACTGAGGAACATGTCTACAAATACCTGACTAATACTCCTCAAAACTTTCAAGTTTATCAAAGAAAGTTTGAAAATCTGTCAAAGGTCAGAGGAGATGACTAAATGTAATAATTGTATCCTTGATGGGATTCCAGAATAGAAAAAAGACATTAGTGGAAATTAGTGAAATCTGGATAAAATGTGGAGTTTAGTTAACAGTAATGTACCAGTGTTGGTTACCTAGTTTTGACAAATGTACTATGGTTTTTTATGACGTTAACAATAGGGGATAAGTCAGACAGAGAAAGAAAAATAAGGTATATCACTTATATGTGGAATCTAAAAAATACATTAAAGTAGTGACTATAACAAAAAAGAAGCCGTCTCACAGATATAGAGAACAAACTAGTGGTTACCAGTGGGGAGAGGGAAGAGGGGAGGGGCAATATAGGGTTAGGGGATTAAGAGGTACAAACCATTGGTATAAAACAAGCTACAAGGATATGTTGTGCAACACAGGGAATATAGTTATACATGGAGTATAACCTTTAAAAATTGTGTAACACTGTGTTGTACACCTGTAACATATAATATTGTACATCAATTATACTTCAATAAAAATTAAATAGATAGAGAGATAAAAGACAATGGGGAAAGATAGAGCAAGTTTCTGCCCTTTATTTGCAACTTTTCTATAAATCTAAACCTATTCTAAAATAAAATATTTATTTTAAAAAGTATTATCCACCTTATTCTGATCTTTAGGCAGACTCTTACAAACCAAAACAAACAAACAAAAACAAAGTAAGAACTATGGCCAAGATCGACTTTGTTCATCTCAAAGTGATATCTCATGAGAAAAGAAGAGAAAGTCCCCCTATTCCAAATCTAACACTTGGCTCTGGGTGTTACTGACTAAATCCCCAAAGTTTTATAGCTTAAATCTGAGGTCTTAGTATTCCCAACCTGATAAATGAAGTTCCATAAAGGAAATCATTAGTGAGCTAACAGGGGTCTAGTGAACTTGTTGAAGGTCGCCAGAGAAGCAAATTATGTTGATGGCTTCTTCCAGCTGGGGAGAGAAGCCTTAGAAGAAAGGTGCTGGAAGGCTTTATCCAAGGACAGAGGGTGAGGGGATGATCTCCACTATCCGAAATAAAGGCTGAGAACACAAGTCTCTGAAGTTCCCGGTTGTCATATTTTAAGCCTCCCTGAAATATCATGAATTTCCTGTATCCTCCAGCTGGGTTAGATCCCCTACTCTGCTTTCAAAACACATGAAATATCCCATTTTTGCACCTGTGATTACTTAGTTATTTCTTTCCCTAGCCAGACGGTAAACCCCATGAAGGTCATTCCTTTGCCTGTATCCTTCCCCACTCCCCTCAACCCACTCTGACCTTGTGCCTTGCACTCAATAAATATTTTGTATTAGTTTCTGCCCTAACATTACCACAAACTTAGTAACTTAAAACAACACAAATTCGTTAGCTTACAGTTCTGTAGGCCAGAAATCTGACATGGTTTTCACTAGAATAAAATTAATGTATTAGAAAGGCTACATTCCTTTCTGGAGGTTGTAGAGGAAATCTGTTTCCTCCTGATCTGGCTTGCTGGCAGAATCCAGTTCCTTGCAGCTGTAGGATGTAGGCTCATGTTTTCTTGCTGACTGTAATCTGAGAGCTATTCCTAGCTTCTAGAGACCATGGAATTCCTTGGCTCTTGGCCCCCTTCCTCCATCTTTAACGAAATGACACTTTTCACACTGCATCTTTCCAACTCACTCTTCTTTTGTCATCTTCCACTTTTAAGGGTTGAGCCAGGATAATCTCCCCATCTCAGGGTTCTTAACCTTAATCATATCTGCAAAGCCCGTTTTGCCATTTGAGGTAAGATATTCACAGATACCAGGGATTAGGATGTGGACATCTCTGGGGGGAGAGCATTTTTCTGCCTACCACCACATTTGTTGAATGAGTCAAATTATAGAGTGAAAAGTTCTGTTTTAATACACTACAGGAGCTTTGTAAGTTTTGTAATTTCTTCACATTCGTTATTTGTTGTTACATCATTCATTTTTTCTTTAGTGATTAGTTTTGTTATAATTGGCAGTGACACTGTAAAAAACAAAAGAAGAAAGTGTTCCACTTTAGAAAATCAAATCATAGGGCTTCCCTGGTGGCGCAGTGGTTGCGCGTCCGCCTGCCGATGCAGGGGAACCGGGTTCGCGCCCCGGTCTGGGAGGATCCCACATGCCGCGGAGCAGCTGGGCCCGTGAGCCATGGCCACTGGGCCTGCGCGTCCGGAGCCTGTGCTCCGCAATGGGAGAGGCCACAACAGTGAGAG